>NC_135507.1:44124838-44252338 GCF_052857255.1 Amblyomma americanum
GGGAGACTCAGGAATGTGCGAAGTGCTTGACATTGCCGAGTCTGGAGGGCACGTAAATTCGTCTTACATGTGCTTGAAAGCACTGGTGCCACATACCGCAAAAATCCCCAAAAGAGTGCTCTGTACAGCTGCAGCATTGACAAAGTCGACGAGCCCCATAATTTTCCTCCAAGAAATCTGAGCAGGTGTGTGATAGAGATTAGCTTTTTCTTTTCAAAGCTGCAACGCGGGCTCCATGATAAATTCCGGTCTATAATTCCTAAAAGGCGATGAGAAGCACGATAGGCTCTGAACGATAGAAGCGGCGCAGCCATTCCTTCATCAGAATGCCCTCAAGTGCTAAACGACGCCTTCTCAAATACTTTTTTACAGCAATCATCTGTTTCTCTGCCCTCTTTTCAGCCTGTGCAGAATCCATTAATGGACCCAATTGTGTTTGACAGTCTTGGTATAGAAAGTCTAATTAATAATCTCAAAATTTCTTCGTCTTCGGGAACCGACGACATAAATTCTAAATTTTTAAAGAATACAAGTGTTTATTCTTCCATTTACTTGTGTGCACTGTTTTCGCAATCTTTGAATTCAGGAAAGCTACCCGGGGACTGGAAGGTGGGTAAGGTGGTACCAATATTCAAGTCTGGTGATGCTCATTGTGCTCTTAATTACAGACCCATATAATTAACGAGTGTCCCGTGTAAACTGTTTGAACATGTCATTAATTCTAATCTGGTTAAATTTCTAGAAAATCATTCGTTTTTTTTTCCTCATCAGCATGGCTTTCGTCAATCATTTTCTTGTGAAACGCAACTCATTTCCTTCACACATGATTTATTTGATGCGTTAGACAAGGGATTTTTCATTGACTGTGTATTTTTAGATTTTCAGAAAGCATTCGATCTTGTTAATCACCAACTACTTTGTTTTAAGCTCGGCAAACTAAACATCGACCCAAACATTCTTTCATGGATCGAGAGTTTTTTGCGTAACAGAACTCACTTCGTCACTGCAAATAACGCTGATTCCTTACCATGCTCTGTTACCTCCGGCGTGCCTCAAGGTTCCGTGCTCGGGCCGCTATTGTTTCTAATATACATTAACGATCTACCAATTTCTATTAACTCCACAATTAGGCTTTTCGCAGATGATTGCGTTATTTATCGAGTAATCAAATCCGCTTCAGACTCATCCTTACTTCAATGTGACCTAAATAAGGTATCTAGTTGGTGTAATATTTGGCTCATGAGACTGAATGCTAACAACTGTAAGGTCATGCGCATTTCACACCGGTCTGCTAGCGAAAATCTTATTCCCTACAATATTTCAGGTTCTCTCCTTGAGCAAGTTATCACATATAAATATTTAGGGGTTCATATAACTGCTAACCTTTCATGGCAGGCACATGTTGATTATATTGTTAACAATGCTAACCGCATGCTTGGCTACTTGCGTCGTAATTTTTCCATGGCTCCATCTTCTTTAAAACTGCTACTCTATAAAACCTTAGCTAGATCGAAATTAGAATATGCGTGCCCTGTGTGGGACCCGGGACTTGAAACTCTTACTAATCAGTTAGAGTCAGTACAGAATCGTAGCGCCCGATTTATTTTGTCTAACTTTTCCCGCATTGCTAGTGTAACTACAATGCAAAATACTTTGAACCTTCCTAACCTTTCCCTTCGTAGAAAACTCGCGCGAATACTAACTTTTCACAAGATTTACTACCACAATCATCAGCTAAAACGGGATCTTCTATTTGAACCATCGTTCATATCACCTCGCACGGATCATCGCCACAAGGTACGCATTCCATACTGCCGAAGCAATGCATATTTTAACTCGTTTATACCCAAGACGGCGAGCGATTGGAACCACCTGCCCACCTTGGTTGCCGACATTTCTGACACCTGTTTATTCAAAAATGCCGCGGAAAACTATGTGTTTGACTAGGCTGTTTTCTTAAGTAATCTGATTTGTATTTTGTTCAAGCTTACGTTTTTTCATTCCTTGCTGTATTACATTATATTTCCATTTACTTTTTGTTTTCATTTTGCTGCATTGTTTTTACTTTTTATCCACTCCCTGAAGGTATTGTAATAAATAAATAAATAAATAAATAAATAAATAAATAAATAAATAAATAAATAGTTAGCGGATAACGAGTCATACTTTTGCGCGTAAATGCCACTAAGGCGCACTTTTCGGCTGACACGCTCAGAGTTTGCTCTCGGAGATAGGAGGATGTTATGGTTGCGGCCCTCTGAACTCTTGCTCGCACCTGGAGACGCGTCACAGAGGAGGCCCAGATGCAGATGTCGTCGGCATGCATAGAGATATGGACAGTATTAGGTAGGTACTCCTGGAGTCTTATAAGTGTTAGATTAAACAAATTAGGACTGAGTATTCCGCCCTGGGGCACGCCCCGGCAGGTAGGTGTAATGCACGAGTGTGGAGCCATCTTCACACATAATAAAAAAAAGTCCTTTTAGTCAGAAAGCTTTGGATCCACCTATAGATCCGTCCACCGATTACAACAGCCTCTAGCGCATCAAGGATGGACTCATGTGTAACGTTATCGTATGCACCTTTGGCATCAAAGAAAATTGCCGCGCACATTCGCTTCGGGCGTTTCTGATGTTGAACTGTAGACACAAGATCAACGACGTTGTCTATAGAGGAGCGATCCCGTCGGATACCCGCCATGGCGTTAGGATACACGTTATTGTGCTCAAGGTAACACCCAAGACGCGCCAGAAGCATTGTTTCCATGACTTTACCCACACAACTGGCCAAAGCTATTGGCCTGTATGATGACAGGTCGAGCGGGGATTTCCCTGGTTTTAGTAATGGTATCATGCGAGTGGATTTCCACTGGGGAGGGACAACTCCGTCTTGCCACAAGTGGCTGTAAAGGCTGAGTAGCTCTCTACGCGCGTCGTGGCCAAGGTGGCACAGCGCAGCATATGTGATGCCGTCTGGACCTGGTGCATACGAACGCTTACTTTCTGCAAGGACATCATCAAGTTCCTCCCGAGTAAAGATAACATCCATCGTTGAATCCCGTGATACAGGAGGAACACTCTGGGAACCCGAGGTAGTCACTGCACCCGCGATTGTCTTGCAGAAGTCAGTTGCCACTTCAATCTGGTGACGGTTTTGATGTAGAGTCAACGCAAAGAAAGGCTGCCTCTGCTGTGGAAGCGTTCGAAGCCACCGAACTGTCCGCCAAATGAGGGACATGGGCTTTCGAGGATCCAGATCTTGACAAGAGGACTTCCAACGCTGTTTCGCCAGCATGTCCATTCGTCGCTTGATTTTCCTCTGCAAACGACGTGTCTGTCTGAGGTCCCCTACGCATTTGGTCCGTCTTCAACTTCTTTCTGCACGCCGACGAATAGTACGTAAGTGGTCTAATTTGATATAAAATTCGCTGCGCATTCTAGTTGACGTGAGGAAGCCTGTAGCAGCCTTCATTGCTGTTGCTATAAAGTCCTCCAGATTGGAAGTTAGGGCTTCTTTGCACGCCTCTTACATTCAAGTTTTAAATGCCGTCCAATCAAAGTGCGCGTGTTTAGCTGGGCCGGGCGCCCCAAGACCTGGAATATTGAGGTAAGTAGGTATGTGGTCACTCCCGTGGGTCTCCACACCACAAAACCACTGGACACGCCGGCGCAGAGACCGCGAAACTAGCGTCAGGTCGAGGCAACTGCTGTATGAACTGCCTCGAGGTATGTCGAGCTGCTGTCATTCTTTACGCAAAAGTTCATTTTCTGAAACAATTAAGGCCAGATTCCTCCCTCTGGCATTGACTATAGGACTTCCCACAGTTGGAGGTGGGCGTTGAAATTCCGCTAATAATCCAAGGAGCCCGAGTTGCCTCCATAATTGTCTTCACCCTCTCGCAGTCCAATTGAGAGGAGGGGGAGACATACGCCGCAATCAGTGTAAACTATACGGATCCTTTTTTGAGTATGAAACACACGTACTGGTTGTCATTGTGGGGTTGAACTGGGCAGCAAACGTACGTTATGTCGGTGCGCATGTAGACCAGAACTTTGCTGCGCTCCCCGCATGTCAAAGCAAAGAAGAGCTTGTACCCTGATAGCTTGATTGCTTGGATACGTTAGGTTCACAGATGACATATATCGGGAAGTGGTTGTTCAAAACATATTGCCGAAACTTGCTATTCGTGACTTTAAGCCTCTTGCGTTCCACTGGAAGACCGCAGCGCCCCTGAATTCTTCATGAAACGTGGGAAGCTGGCCAGCCATTCTGTTTTAAAGATCTTGTAGTGCTGGAACCAGGGTGTCCAGCACCAGTAAGACGCTTCGAGCTGTTGACGATTGCAGGGCCGGTATCAGAGGGCGAATGGCGTTGGCCACCGTCCTGAGGATCACGAGGGCTTGGTGATCTTGCTCTGGGAGCCTTTCTCTAACGACAGGTGAGCTCGGCGATGGGAGCTTGCGTTGAGGAGGCTCAGCAGGACGTAACGGCGGAAGCGCTGGCCAAGCATCGGCACACGAAGAGGTATGATTATCCTTGGCAATATTTCGCGGACTGGACACACTTGTACGTGGCGGCACGGGATGAGGTTGAGAAGAAGGCGCCGTGGGCGCGTCGATGTGGTTGCTTTTTTCAATAGACTTCCTTGAGTTATTCTTGCGGCGAGAACGCCTTTTCCGAACAGTCGCGGCAGCTTCACGGTACGTAGAATTGTCCCGAACCATTTGCTTTAGAACGGCACTCTTGTCTTTTATGCGCGGGCAATGCTTAGATAAGGCGTAATGAGGCCCGTTGCAGTTGGAACACTTAAGCACTTGTGCATTACATGACTCAGCGCAGTGAGCTCTGGCACAACGAGAGCACACTCTCGTGTTGTCGCAGACCCCGCTAACATGACCCAGTTTCAAAAATTTGTGGCACTGCAGGGGTTTCGGAATGAATGGCAGCACGGCATGACGGAAATGACCCACCTTCACGTGTGATGGAAGGCTGTCTCCATGGAACAGAATCTTCACACAAAGGAAATTTCCCAGACTTGATACCCGTAGAATTACGCGTATCACGTAGGTGCCTTCATTTGCCGGCCTCACGAGTATGGGCAAATCATCTCGCGTGATAGCCTCGTCAACATCATATATATTACGCCGGAAGAGGACTCATTCCCGCCGAGGGAGATAATAGTACTTACTGATAAAGCGCCGAGTTGAGTTATGGCCCGCAGTGGTTCCAGCGAAGCCGCATGGTGGACTTCAACGGCTACAATGTTCTTCTGCGCATACACTCGAACGTCTTTGATTTCGTTAGGCACGAAGGCCTCGAGTTCTACAGAGACGACTTGCCTGTTAAGCCGCTTCACGTTGTCGGTTGGCTGCGCAGGGAGGACGAGGATGGTGTGTGCCGGTGTGTTGCCACTTGTTTTTTCAGTGGACTCACTGGATGATGATCCGGCTCTTAGAAGACTTCTCTTAGTCTTCCGGCTGAGTTAAGTCTCAAAGGCGTCCTAACTACTGGCCTCGTTGAAGTACTCGATGGTGTCATCGCAGTCGTGGTCGTTCGGATGGCTGCACCGCTTCCTCGACGAGCTCGAGGAGGAGGCCGCCAGGCCATTGAGATGCCCAGGAGGGTTCAGATCCATCGCCGCATGATGCGGGACGACGTCCCCGCAGTATACACGCGAAATCACAGAAAAAAGGTGGAGACTTACTGAAAGCGTACCACAAGGATGCCAATAACTCTGGAAAATTTCCCTGCTTCAACAATGTGACAGAGCTCTTGCTAGATAGAAGAATGGTAGTTTCGGGTGATATGTTGCAGCATGTGGCAGAGCTCATCCACTTGTCCGGCATTAATGATATGTACGTATATGCCGTCCTGCTGCCGGACGGAGGTAGTTGAGCGGCATTATGCAGGTATAGGCAGGTTGCCGATTTTTAAGTTAATATGCCAGCGGAAAGTATTAGCGATCCTGCTTTTGTCACTGAGAACCACTCTGCAGGCGGATATTTCCCGCGAACTGTCCAGCCTCTGCTGGCGACGCGGGCGAGAAAGAAGTGGAAGCCTTGTTGGACAGTTGCTTCCCGATATGCTCAGTTGCCTTGTAAACACCGTAGTCTGACGTAATACGCACAGATTACGTGTAAGAAACTGCGGATGGCGGCAAGTTTAGCGGGTAGTTCAAGGCAAGTGTGCAAGCACAGGGGGCTCCTTATTGATTCAATTCTCGCATTACGTTCCATCAGTCGATACTCCCCTTGCGTTTGCGCGGAGCAAAGTGAATGACACAAAAGGTTTGAAGGATGGTGAGGCGGCATTCTTGTCAATGCCACGTATATCAGAGCCAACATATTTCAAGCCAACCCTTCGAAACTCCCGGCCGTAGTAGCTACGAAAGAGTTAAAGCGAAGAAGGAAAGAACTCACACACTCTGTGGAGCGTCGATGCTCAAGCCGCAAGATGGCTTCTTGTGAACAACAACCAAGGCGATCATCGTGCAACGTGCCTTTCGAGGTGGCGCTGTAATGAACATTGGGCTTATTGTAGTAATTGTTGTGATTGTTGCCGTACGATTTGCGCTCGAAAATATACTACAGCTTCGCAGTGCTCTCTTACTAAAAGTGATTACTAATATATATATATATATATATATATATATATATATATATATATATATATATATATATATATATATATATATATATATATATATATATATATATATATATTTGACAAACATATTAAGGAAGCCAACAGTCACCTCATTTCCTTTACCCCTCATTTCCTTTACCCGAGCCCCTCATTTCCTTTACCTTGTCTGCTAATAGCTAACGGGGGTCTCGGTTCTGGCAGTCTTGTTGCCATAGGTAGCATATGAGGGCTCTCGCACAGTTTCCGCCCTCGCCGTTATGTGACGTTCTACGTCACACTCGCGGTATAACAGGACGTGCTACGTCCACCGCTATGTTCGAGGGTGGCGCTGGTGAACACTCTCAAGGTTCTCTTACACGCAGTAAACATAAATACCCACGAAAGCAGCAGATTGGACAGCCGTCGCCGTAGCTCAGTTGGTAAGAGCACCGGACGCGATATTCGGAGGTCGTGGGTTCGGATCCCACCGGCGGCATGGTTGTTTCTTCTGCAGCTTTATAAGTAATTTTCTTTAAACCGATTGATTGGCACCACAAATAAAAAAAAAAGATTAAAAACATTCCCCTATGCCCCATGGTTTCGGTGACTGTTGGCTTCCTTTATATATATATATATATATATATATATATATATATATATACCAAAAGTGATTTCTGGCAGCTGATTTGGTCAATATAATATAAAATCACCGAAAATTGAAGAAACTTAACAGGATTTAATTCACGACGTTTCGGCTGGAGGACCAGCCTATATATACACATACATATGTCACATTTATTTATTTACACGCGCTTTAAATCACCACTCCTTCGTCCTCATGGTTGGCGCTCATCCCTATGATTTAGAATTTTTCGCTAAGGTAGTTCGTCTCTGATGCAATGCAACACACTGATTAAAACCTGCCTCTGTACAATTTTGCTTTCGTGGATTGGTAATCTGGCTCCTGTTTGTGACATTAGCTCTAAGTCGCACACTTGCCGCGTGCCTCAGAATGTTCGCATATATCAACAGAGCAAAAAGGGCGTAAAAGTTGATAATATATCAATTATCCCACGAAAAAAGCATCCTTTTTCCTCTCTGCTTCAAGAATAAAGAGAAGCTATATTATAACATTTGTGTCTCGTTTGTTTTTCTTACACTTGGGCGAAACACAACGTGCGCTACATGAGCGGCACTGGAATCTCGTGAATTAGCGCGTGCTGAATTTACGGGTAAAGGAAGCGATCCGATTGTACGCACTGGCTATTGCTCTTCTCGAAGGGCGGAAGCAGTCCTCCGTCGAACTCAAGAGCTGGACAGCTGGATATGCTTAAGCCATTTTTTTGGAAAGGTGCCGCTTTGTGATGTATCCCTTGTAACGATGTCTATTGAGGTGTTTTTCCGCTTCGCCCACAATGAATAAAAAACATTCTGCATGTATACAAAGTAATCGAACCGAAATCATTTAAATTTTAGAACGCCACAAAATGTGCCGCCATCTTTCGGTCGGCAGAACAAAAATATCTCCTACAAGAAGCGAGGTAGTTGCGTCCGGAAACAAAGAGATGTCACTGCTGCACCGCGCATTATGCGACTGCTTTTTCGTTTCTCTTTAGCTGCAAACGACGCTCACTATACAATATTTGAGGCGAACTAATGAAACTAAATCTAGAAAACGCAGTCAAAAAAAGAAACACACTAGCACAGGTGCAATATTTTTCTTTGTTACTAAAGCTTCTCTGCATATTTATGGTATGGCCGCGTGAAGAACTACCTATAAGGAAACCTTTCGCAATACGCCTAAAATGCGATGCGAAGCATCTGCAGAACGCAAAGTGAGAAGAAAATACAACCTTTATTTTTATTTTGTTCCTAAAGTGAAGCTTACAACATTACAAGCTTTCGTAAGTTCGGGATCCGAGGAATGATCTGCTTTAAAGAAATTTGTTTGCTTGCAACAGCTGCATTTTCTGTGTATCGAAAATTATGCTAATATTGCCGACTAGTTTTTGTAAGTTCAGGATCTGAAGAAGGATTTCATTTGAAGAAATTGGTGGCCCTAGAACACCTTCATTGTTAAACAAAAATTGTGCAAGATTGCAGGCAATACTAAATCTGGATACGGCTTTGATCACATGATATGAGTTCTACGTGTGCGTCCAGCAGTACACACTGACATAGCGTTTCAACGGGACTCTGCAGTTAAAACTACTGTCCTTACACAGAAATGAAATCTAACTAAATGCGGCACAACTATTTGAATTTTCATGCTGATTTTGAATTTCATTTCATTTTATGCTCACTTGAAGATTTTCTGAGCAGTTCCAATTAACACCAACGTAGAGCTAAATAACTGATAAGAAAGTGCAGAAGTTTTATTATTTCTGCATGGTTACAAAGAACTGTTTTTTACTATAAAGCCAGGTTTTTTCAGTACACATCCAATATTTATGTCAATAAAGGGTATGCATGATATGGTATAATCGAATCTGAAACCTTTCTGACAAAAAATAACTTAAAACAAATCGCACGTGCATATGAAATATCGAGAGATTTATTGCCGTCCCGAAGGTCTCAGTATTTATGTCAGCAGAGCTCTTTTACTCTCATTCGTCCAAAAATGCCGATGGGATAAGCGATGTCACTCGCAATAAAAGCCATAGCAGAGAAAATGAACATAGTTTATTTTCTTTTTTGCCTTGTTTATCACGCTTTTCACGTGTTGTTAGAGCAATGCGACATTGCTGATGAAAGAAAGCTCTGATGTTCTGATCATTCTCTTTGATGGGTACCAAAATTGTGGTGCTCCGTCACCGGAAACCCGCAGAATTCGCGCATACAGCGGGGCGATCAGAAGTGCGATTAGCTTACAGTTTTATCTGAACACCCAAAAAAAACTTCATTTTCAAAATTAGTACTGAATATTTCGCGATATTTATTTGTCATCAGGCAGATGAATACCCGAGGATTAACAAAAGGAATAAATGGAAAATTGAAAATTTTGATCAAAATGTGCATTTTGTATCATTCGTCCCCCCTTTAATCGGTTCACTGATTTAATTAATGCGGTGCAGGAGGAACAACTACGTCCTGAACGCGTCCCACGACTTGATGCTGATAGACCAGGTAGGGTCACGTAGCGGTGCACCCAGTCTTCGTAAGTAGAGAGCCTCACCACTTCAGAGGAGAATCGTAAGGACATTTGTGCAGAATGCCGGATTGTGTTCCTCGGAGGTGCTGCCAGAGCTGACAGGCGGGATATGCTAGCCACGGCGGATATGGTGAGGGCATCAAGGATGGGCAACTCTGAGGTCTGGAGTTAGCGCCAGAAGATATGGTGCCCTTTAGAGAGCTTTTGAAGCGGGAGTGGGCATATGACTTTTTCCTCTCTGAATTGGAGGGTGAGCTTATGGCAAGTGGTAATATGCTCTCGAGCCGATTTTGGTCGGAGCCAGCCACTACCTGGTTAAATAAGCGTCGGCCACAGTTGTGGGCTGCCTTATTCCCTGGATGGGCCCAGTACGCAAGAACCCTGGTCAGCTCGATATGGCGTGTCGGGGTAATACGGACGGTGTAATGGATGGAAAAGGTGGACGTATGCATCCGGCTTCTAGCAACCATTCGGATGGCGGTTTTGGAATAGGAGAGAAGACCATCATCATCATCAGCATTATCCGGACGATGCCTTTTTCATATCACTCCAGTCAACTCTGTCCGGTGGCACCTGCGGCCACCCTATCCTCGAAAAATTCGTAATCTCATCCGCTCCCCGAACGCGACAGCGCGGGCGTTACGTTGCTGTGTTCCAAACGAGCTGTGCGCCACCGCCCTATACTAAAGACAAAATCGATTAGGCTCTAGACTCCTTACAAGAGTGTACGAGTGCTCAAAATGTAATCTGTGTCGCTAATCTGAGTTCAGCCGTAACACGCTCTGCTGTACATGATAGAAAGCTTGTGAGTTTATATATTCATTCAGTTACAAATAAACGTAGACCAATGCAATAAAGTACAATTCTTTCAAAGTTACAATGCTTCAATATTACAGGAGACTTTCCTGCAACCATGTTTTATTTCACATTACAACAACGACAAAGATGCGCGCATTGTTTTAAATCTGTTGCGGAAGGGGACACCTTTTTCCGGTGCCAACGCCTTTCTCTCCTGCGTAACAAAAAAAAGCTACTGTTGCGTGAATTACAAACCTTTTACAATAGTGTCCTTTAGCCATTAAGGCCAGGTTGTTCGAACTCTTCAGTACGAGTGCAGTGGCTTGCGCTCGCCATCGCGCTGATTCAAAGAGAGTGCCACTAAATTCCTTCCTTCCATTCTTTCCACACGGCTCAGCGCGCTCTGAGGAGTCCATTAAAACCTGCTTAGTACTCAAAAAACTAGCGGAAAAAATATACGTGGCGCTACTGGCGCAATCGGCTGTAAAGAAGCGCCTACTGCGCTAGACAAGTTCTAGGTGCTCACGTGCAGCTCTCGTTTACACCTGCCCCCCAAACCAGCTTCATTTTCAGAAAAAGCCAGCTGTTTATTTTTGGTCGCTGGAGCTTAAGGCAGGGAAGAGGAAAGACGTGCATACGGAAACCATCCGTGGGAAAAAGGTGATTTGGTCCTGATGAGCATGAAAGCACTTGCACTCAGGCAGTGAGTTGGTGAGTGTGTGGTGAAGTCATTCGTATGATTTCATCTAAGTGGACAAGTGGACGGTTTCTTTTTTTTCTAGGGGGGGGGGGGGGGGGGTGTTGAGGCGAGGGTCATGGGAGAAACGTACAGTGACAGCTATCAAAGGAAATCATACGGTAATCGCGTCGATCGCAAGAAATCATGGCATGAGTCACTATGAGGTTGGACGTGTGCTGAAAGCCGGGTGATGTAATGAAGGAACGTTAAATGCACGTAAACGCAGCGCACGTACACGCTTGTACGCGGTTGACGACAGCACGGGCCGGTGAACGAAGTAATGTTTATGTGGGCACGCCATGAGCAAGCGAGGTGAAGGCAGGGAGACGATGAAATGGCTCCCGCTGACCGCGATAAGCACAACACTTTAGGATGCTTCTAAAGGCGAGAGCCGGGAACCTTGCGCTCGTAGAGTCAATGACACGCCTGACATTTCGCGACATACCAACATCTGAGTCAGGTTGTCAGCTTATTCGTGATAGAACGATAGGTGACTCGCCGCTTTACGTAGTAACCCTCGCATCATGTGACCTCGGAACCCTTTCAATGCTGGAGTTGCGGCGCTGACTCTTGCTGCCACCGCAAGTATTTCTGCTCGCGTCTTAATTCATCGCTTCAGCTGCGGCGAGTTTCGACGTCATGGCGGTGGAAAAGTAGTACGGCGCACTATGATTCGTGCGCACGGCAACAGTGTTCAAAAACCCCATGCTTGAGTGTAGGACGGGTCTCTGCAAAGTAAGTGCAGGACATCAAAGGGTCATGCAGGGTATAGCAAATCAATTTTTGAAATTGCATAGAAAAAAGTGGCAGGTTATATCCCCAGGTAATGACTCGTGTGAGATACGGTTGTACAATGAAGGTCAAAACCAGCTTAGAGAGAAATAATATGTTTTATTCAGTTGTTTTACCTGAGGAAGCCATATTTTATATAAACGTCACCCGTGTTAACCCGTGTGTGTGTGCCTTAAAATGTGATCATCTGTACGGTTTCATGTCAAATGTATTAAATAATGACGACATAGTCGGTGTGATATTTTGTGCTATATTTGTAGGCTCTCGTTTTCAACTGGCCAGTACCATAATGACTAGAAACCCTTTGTGGTCCTTCCAGTAATTACCCCCCGCCCCCCTGAAGAAAAATTTACTTGAAGTGCACTGAACAATTTTTCTCACATGCATGTCCTAAGAACTACTTGTGCATATCAGCGCTCTTCAGGTTCATAGAAAAGCGAATGAAACGAATGCAAAATTCAGCGATCCGATATGTTCTCGAAAATTTCACAAGACAGCTCAGAGTATCACGTGTTGAGGAGAGCATAGGCTGGATTTCTTTAGAGAAACACAGTAAAATGGTGCGACTGAAATTTCTTCAAAATATTTTTCACTTCAGAACAGGTATGCGGCATGATAAGTGCTTTCTTTCTCTCGGTTATGTTTCTTTACGACGAGACCATGTAAAAAAAAAACTAGAGAAATAAGATGTGGAACTGTAAAGTGTAATATGTCACTTTTCACCTGACCATTTCGGATCAGAATTAGTTACCTCGAGTTGTGGTCACAACTACTGAAAATTATTTGAAGATTATGAAATTTTCTCATTGCTACAACAGCGTTTTTATGTTGTGCAATGTATAATGCAAAATATATTTTCTTGTAATTTAAGGAATGGTTTAATGTGCGTTGTGACGTGTTGTTAGAAGAGAATTACTGCTCTCTAGTCTTATGATTTCTTTGCGGTGGGCACGTCTTCTCTGTATTCACCGATTACTTCTACACATTAAATCAACTGTATTTTTTCTTTGTCGTTTTTCGTTTTATTATCACCCTCTCCACTGTAATGCCATCTATGGCGCTGTTGATAGGTCATAGGCAAATAACAAAAATAAAAACCTTCCTAATTCCCGCTCTTTTCGAGGTACCTTATCCAAATGCTATATCGCGCTGTAAACAACGAATTCCACGAAATCAATAAAGGATCATCGATCAAATCATTATCCCGTTGTCACGACGCGCAATTAACGTTTCTGAAAATGACTACCCCTTTTGAGCTGCCAAGAGGGGCAACCGCACTGAGCCAGTTTCTTCCTGTTCTGTTTACGCCTCTAGCAGTTTCTGGACATATGAAAGTAATGTTTACCAAGAATCGTTTCTGGTCGCCTTGTTCTACGTATCCCTCTTTCTATGTTTTAAAATGTCACGCCTCTATTGACTTTCCAGTTTGCCATAAACGCTATGGCCAAGAACGTGCCAAAACCAGCTACATCGTAAGGTTAGCACTGAGCAATGTGGAGTTCTAGGGGTATTTCTGATCTCTCTCGAATAAACTGTCGCATATTAGCAGCCTACGAAAAGATTTCTGCGCTACCATTACTTTACATTTCAGAGAAATATTTTCTCTAATCTTAAGATTTAATCAACTTTGTTACTCGCAGCAATCGTAGGCGTTCAGTAAACAGAATTTGTCTACTGTTTCGCTTCCCCTAACCACCCAGGCAAGGTAAATGTCGAAGATACACGAATCTTCGATGCTATCTTTATTTACGTTTCCTCTATCGTTATCAGGTATCGATTTCCAGCAAAAAAAGTATCGAAATATCAGCAGAGAATTTGCATTTTTTTTAGTATATCGTGTGTTTCAACGCTGCTGCATGTCTAAAAAGCAAATGTGCCGCTTGATTTGAAGTTGCTGCGAGTAATAGTGGTCCGGCGTCACTCGCTCAGACGGTTAAACACTGAAAAAGGGAAGGATTATCAAAACAATAGGTCCCGGCCGTTGCCGCGATCAGCTGTCCTTCTGTCTAGGTTCGTTGTTATTGTAGAAACCATTATTGTAGAGGTACCGTCGCCATTACTGTAGCAACAACTCCCTTTCAGGGCGACATCACGTTGCTGTGGTTGCGAACATTTAGCCTTCATCCATTGGATCTTACAGAATACTTGTTATCTACTTTGTAAGCACGATAATGGTCACGCACTCTTCAACACGTTTGTAAATGGGGTCCCCAGCGCCGGCAGCGTCAAATGCATCAGCCCTTGCATTCTTCTCGCAATGAGGAGCTACGCCATAGAAAGACGTAGTTGACAAGATAATATGACAAGCTTGATATTAAAATAAAGCGACACAATGTGTACACCCGCGCAATGACCCCACTGGAGAAATGGCTGCTGCAACCAACTCTGCAGCCGCTAAAGAAGTCGACAAAGAGTAGCTTGTTTCTCGCGAGGACATCCTACGATGATGTAGCAGACTGCGCTAGCTGCCTCAGGCACTTATAGCCACCATACCGACAATGAAGCACTCCGTCCAGACAACGCACGTAGAATCAGTAACCCGACAGGATTTCGCCACTCTGCAGCATGTCCTCATAACTGCTGAATCGGAATATGTTCCAGGAATTTGTGCCAGAAGCAATACAAATGTTGTCGCAACGTTCAGCTCTTGAGCAAGTGTGGATGTGCTAAAATGGAGTCACGATTGATTTCCGTAACGCTTGCCGCAGAGGAGAGAACGAAACGGCGAACAGAATAGAGCTGTCTCGCACCGTCGTCCGTTCGTCCTACCCCGTACAGCTTTTCTGGACAGCTCTTTTGTGCGTTACTTGGCTTCTTGAACAAACAGCGCGAACAAAGACGATCACAAAAGACAAGAAAGCGAACGACACGGCGCGTGATCGTCTTTGTTCGCGCTGTTTGTTCAAGATGCTTAACCAACTAGCCCGCCAAAACGTGTTAACGTTACTTGGCTGCTGCTTTTGGCGACGAAGGTGCATTCTTTAGAAACTGCTCTACACTTGAATTCAACAATAAATTGTGAACTGGCGTCGGCACTGGGCCATCCACACGGTTGTGCACTAGATTCACATTTGCTGCACTGCATACCAAATTTTGAACCATCCACGCATATCTGTCACACCGTTACAATTTTCGCGAAGGCGAGAACACACCGCCCACTTTAGCCAACGAAACTTTTTCCACAAGTAATCCGTATCGTACACAATACCAGTTCCGCACATTCTACGGATGTCACTACGGATCCCATTCTCAGTGTAATTGCTGAAATTTCCGCAGCAACTTGAATTTCGGACACTAACAATGGTTTTCTCAGCTTGCTTATCTGTTGCTGTGCGATTCTATTTTTTACTACCTCCTTGTATTGTACTTACGATGTATATCACTGCTCTATTTATGGCCTCAGCGCTGGGACCTTAAATTCTTGTCGAAAGCACAGAACGAATTATATTATTGGAAGCCTAATGGTAGAAGGCAAGGATAACAACCAGTTTTGTTGTTTGCGTGAAACTGTAGTCCCTGAGGTATTGCTCATGTGCATCGTAACGTAGCGCACAAGGCCACTGTAGTGAATGTGCCACTGGCATGAAGTATGAATTCTCGTTCAAACACACTAGGGTGAACATATCGCCACAAATGCGATATATATCTTTTCTGATATATATCTCATATATATCCTGTCGACAGATGAGGTAGCCAATGGAAACGCCAGCAGAACGCGAGATTGTGTGCTGCACACGTAAAAAGAATCTCATGTCACGTCACAAAGGGTACGCGGTTGCCATAAATATCTACATATGTAGAAATGCTGGCAGCAGTTTAACCAACGGAATGAAAAGGGCGACTTGATACAGCGTGCTGCCATACTGGCGCGGTAAGGACGAGGTCACAGTAGAGAACAGTCAGAAAGCAGCAATCCTGTTTTCATCAACCTGGGCAATAATACTGCGCTGGGAAGTTTTGAAATTTCCTCGGTGATGTAATGCGAACTTTATTGAGCATACTGATGTGATTCCTCTACCATTAGTATCATTATCTTGTGCTGTGAGTAATATGTTCTGCAAAACATACCTTATTTTTTTCGCAAATTGTCCTGATTGCGACGTCTTCAAAAAGGATTTCGATTTTGACAACTTCACAAAACGTAATGGGCGTAATGCTTTCAAGAAAACACTCAGCCTCTCAGCAAATCTGCAGTTGCGTTGTGACATGCCTCGTGGGTTTAAGCACCTTCCTTCTCATGACTGTTCTAACGCAGAAGACAATGCATTAGTTATTATCTAAACTGCATGAGCACAACTAACTCTTCAAAGCATGGAGTGCAGAGCTGTGCTGTTCCCCGAGATTTAGATTTGCGGTACGTTGTCTTCTTCATCCTTCGCTAGGGTTTGGGGATGTTTCTCATCCTTCAAGTCAATCCGTTTGATATGACGTTTATGACTGAAACTTTGATGCGAGGCCCTTTCATAATTATTTTTCCGTTTACATTACACTGTCAGAATGAAATGAAATAGAAACCAGAGAGCTAAAAGAGGAACAGCAAAATGACACGATTAAATTGAAGAGGGCCTGAAGATGAGACTGAAGATTCTTGAATGGGGCGTAGACCGCTGCGTGAGTCTTAATTTACCCTGCGTGCAATTGTCTTCGTTATTCCCTCACAGCGTTCGTGTTCGCGTTTTAGTCCACGCTAAGAGTGCTTCTTAGAGCCCCGGTGTTGCTGAGAATTGCATTGAGAAGGGCGACTACAGTTCATTCAAGGTCAAATATTTTTTGATAGGAGAAAATTATTTTCCAACGAATTATTGCCGAATAATTGATTAAACCGCACTTTTGATCTTTTAAGTGGTAAATATTTCTTATTCGGAGAACACCGTTAGCTCTAACAAAAAAATTCTTTTTACCTCATCCAACATGTTGTCGCAAATGGTGGCAGTCCAAGAATATATAAAAATTAAAACTGCCCTGTCCGCTTCGCCTGGTACACAGCGGGCACCTCTCGAAGACAGAAATAATAAGCAGCCTTTAACGCACTACCTTCCGGAGGCCGCAGCCACACATCTAGGGTTATTTCTAAATGTCACCATTGTCCCTCACTGTCTCCTTCCCTGATTGCGTTTTCTACGTTTCATATCCAATGTGGTACCGGCAAAGAACACCAAGTTACCAGCCTGCACGTTGCGCGTCTAGTCCGTATAGATTTACTTTTTCTTTCTGGCAAGCCTACGACAAATTTAGAATGACTGGTTGTCGTGGCATTCTGGATGCCGTTTTAGTATGCTGCATGTTGTAAAACCATGCTCATGTTCAAAAATAAACACGTAGCAAAAACGATCAACGCGAGATTTCTTTGTGGGGACGTATATATGAAATTAAACGAAAAAAACGTTTTCTTGACATCTCTTCTCCCCTGTTCTCTTTATATCATGTCAGAACAACAAGAGATGAAGTGCATTGCGGACGTTTTCTTCTTTTTATTGTTCACGCGCTGTGAATTTTTGAACATTATTCGCGAGCCGCTATTTTCGTTGCAAAGTAATACGTATAATTCTTGGTATTTTGAAATGTCAAGCTTTTCTCAACCTTTTATTCGGCGACAAACTTTATTACCAAAGGAAATGCTAAGCAATTGTGATCGCCGGTATGGCAACACACACTCTAGTGTGTCAGTCTCAGTTCTTGGGCTTCATAGTCCAGCTCCGACCCTTCGTAGCCGATTAAGGGCTTTGTAGCGACAGGAACAACAATTAAACATTTCCACAACGAGAGAAATAAAAATTTTAAAACATTTCTAAACCCTCCATCAAAACGTTATTTCGGGCGATGGAGTTTTTTATTTGTCTGAAAACAATGCAATAGCTAGCGGCGTTGGCGGTGTGAGCGGTGGGCTTTTAATTCCGGTCAGCGGTTGTATTCTTGAATAATTCTTGAATACAATTCTTGAATAATTATATCCTAACCTGATAAATAACGCCACTTGTGAGATTAACGAACGACACTATTTTATTAATAGTTATTTGTGTGGGAAAGGTGTTGCGCCAACTGTGATCATTAAATAGGCAAGATTATCACCGGGATATTAGACCCTGGTGTCATGGAAGAGCTGTTGTTATTTTTTCAATAATTTGCGAGATCCCATCGCGTCGTTATTTTCAGCAATGTCGGTGTCGGTACCTCTTTAAATCGCCACCCTTGAAATAAATGACAAAAGCCAGCGATCGGTCAATTCGGTTTCTTCAAAACAAAAAGTACTTTTGTCCCTAGTTTTTGAGTTACTGCTGACGCAACATGCACTGAATTGTGGATAAATAATTGTTTCTGCAAACTTCCGGTTTTTTTCGACCGTCTGAAAGATGCTTAATTTCTGAGGAGAGCGGTAAACGTAAGTGGCCATTGTTACAGACAGGCGAGGAAACAGCAAAATAGCTCCATGCAGTTTTCAATTCCCTCCATTGATATGCAAAATAATTAGCATATATCTCCGCCGCTCCTTCATGGGCACCGGTTTGTCACACTCTTCAGTGTTTACGCTTTGCAACGAGCCACCCTTCCTGTCATTTCTTCGCCTCGAAGTATGTACAGGACTGACGATATACCGACTTTCTTCCACTAGTAGACAAAATCCACACCAGGTTTCCCCAATAAACGAAAATAATCACAAAACAAGAGTCACAAATATCAACGAACTAGCAGCTTTTAATCCTATAATGAAACGATAAACCCCTCTGTTGCAATCATTCCAAACAGTTTAAGAACTGGCTTATATTTCAATAACGTTAGCTTGCCATGAACCCTGGGAAAAGATTGCAGGAGCCTGAATGATATTAACTCTTTTTACACCATTGATGCAATGTTAAGAAGTTTCTGGCATTTCCATCAAGAAACAGGTATAACTAATTGCTCATTCCGAAATCCTAGGTAGGAATAGAGGAAGTAAATATATTTTTGGTCTTCAAAGTGAATGGAAACCATTGTAAAATGAATTCGGGAGACAGAAAAAATTTGAACACTGTTGAAACAGCATCGTTTTATTGGCACGTTCCACGAATGAATACCGTAGAATCGGTAAAGAGTAACAAACAGGCGTCTTAATTTAGGTGCGAAGGACTAGAAAACTCATACTGAGTTTTATAAACCCATAACATTAAAAAGCGTAGTTGTGCGTTCTGTGGCACCAACTGCGTAAAGCTCTTGTTATTCGTCTTTCCCCTCCTTATAGCAGCACCCATGTTTTCAGGGCATTCAGAACACTACTTTCGAAACAGCCGCCAGGAAAATATTGCTAGCGCATAGGAGCCTCTATGGCGTTAAAAATCTACCAATTTTGAAATTTGCCGAATAGTGTCCACGTCATATTTTTCTTCAAAATACTTTGTTTCTTTCGATAAATGTTTGGAGCTTGTTGATGAAGGTAAACTAATTATCTGCTCCCGAGCACGCAGGTGGCTGTCTAAGCAAAATTCCTGAAACTTCTTGATAACTGTTTACCTCTTCCTAGAAATTTCTTTGTCCTGCCAAGGCAGCAATCTTAGGACAGAGATGGTTTGTTTTTCCGACTTCGCACCGTTACCCTATGCCTTCTATTAGAACCTCGATTTCAACTGACGTCGATTTCTTTGGTAATTACCCGGAAATCAGATATAAAAATAAAAAAGAGCTTCTGCATTGAACTCCTGACAGTTTTTGCAATGTGCGCAGCACGTACCGCAACAACATGGGGGTAACAAAGGGCAAGTTTCTCACTCTTGTATACCAGTAAAAAAGAATGTGATCGAATTCACACGAACACCGCAATCCGTCAAGATGAAAACAACTCCTAAATTGGCACAGAGAAAATAGACGCTCATTATTTTATAGCTTACTTTTATTTGTGAGGCATGACGCGTCGCGTTTAACGTCTCAGTCCTGAACGTCAGGTGTACAATGCTAAGAAGGCCGCCAAACACAACGCGCTTGAGGGAGAAGTTTAGCGGGTGTAGCACGGCCAGTATAGGAAGGGCAAGCACCCAGGGACACGGTGCGCGCTGTTCAGCCCGAGACAGATGTGCTGCTGAACGCGACGCGCGGCTACAAAAAAAAAAACTAGTCTTTCTGATCCTATGAGTAGACCTAAGCAGGAATCGTTTAGCAGTACCGGTGTAGTACCTCCTACTTTCTCAGGGTCGCCGCATGCTTGAAGTCGGTTTCGTATAAGCGGTGTCACATCAGATCATACCACGAATAAGTTCCCTGACCGAACCGACCCCCTTGAAGCCCTTGAAGGAGGAGCTAGAGACGCCAGTGCTTCCGATCGCGCTACCTGTAGTCAACGACACTGGTGTTTAACCTTACTACGAATGAAGGGAAACAGAACTTCGTCTGAATATGTCTGTCAAGTTCAACAATTATTTGAAAACTTTTGAAGATTCCACCCGCCGCGGTGGCTCAGTGGTTAGGGCGCTCGGCTACTGATCCGGAGTTCCCGGGTTCGAACCCGACCGCGGCGGCTGCGTTTTTATGGAGGCAAAACGCTAAGGCGCTCGTCTGCTGTGCGATATCAGTGCACGTTAAAGATCCCCAGGTGGTCAAAATTATTCCGGAGCCCTCCACTACGGCACCTCCTTCTTCCTTTCTTCTTCCGCTCCCTCCTTTATCCCTTTCCTTACGACGCGGTTCAGGTGTCCAACGATATATGAGAGAGATACTGCGCCATTTCTTTTCCCCAAATAACAATTATTAATATTGAAGATTCCACATTTTTTAAAACCTCAAATCTGAATTTTAACGCTATAGAGGTATGGCACTCGTTGTGCTGAACATCCGTCGTCGTCGTCAATGTCGTTTGCCACTTTGGTCGCGTGACTTTCTGACGTCATCACAACCTTCCCACTATGGCAGGTGGAAAACTGCTAACCATGGCATCTGGAAGGTAAATTAATGATGGGCCTCCAGAGGTCGCTTCGGGAGAGCAACCTGGGTCTCACAAGCCACACCGGTGGCTGTGTTGGAAACAGCCGCCTACCGGGGCTTGGTGCATCGCTTGGCCGCTGAACCACTGCGCCAGATTTAGTCTGAGTACTTCAAGTGTTTGATGACTCTAGAGAATGACCAATTCCGCATATATCAGCATTAACAGATGAACGACTTCGCGCGATACCCTAACCGCGAATCTTATGCATCGCCTCCTGTTGTTTTTCCTCTGCCCTCAAGTTATTCAGAGTGGACCTGTAAAAATTGACTCCGGGAAAAGACTGACGCAAAAAGAAAAAATAACTGCGGCGCAGGGTAGAAAATTCAACAGCATGAAGCTGTTTGGAGGTTCAATTGAAATGGCAGCTGAGAGAGTCACTGTCAGCGCTCCAAGCCAAGATCCTCTAGAGATCAAAACAGCATGCCAGTCGCTTCGCACATCTTCTTTCTCTTGTTGACCTTTTTTGACCTCCACTTTTTGTTTCTCCTGCTTTCTATTTTCGCTCCTCTTTCTGTAGCAGCAAGGGTCTGTAAAATTTCCGGAGGCGTTTTTCCACGCTTTCTTCTTTGATATCACGGTTTTCATGACGCGCATTTCTCGTTGCGAACATTAGGCACTGAAAGCTCCAGTACCACATGGCGCAAAGTTGGGCGAACCTCTTTCTTTAGAAACAAGGGTACTACATTTAGAAGCAGTACCGGCCGTAATTATCGCATATACGGAACAACTCATGGGAAATAACTGAAGGGTAGCCGACACTTAGGACCACCCACGCGGAATCTAGGTGCTGAGTTTCTTCCCTGTGCTATATCACACACGAAGTTTTGTGTTACTCAAAACAAACGTGTTTTTTGTCAGTAAATGCCATATTTCCGCTAGCGAGCTCTCGTCTTTTAAGTATACACTCTCAGCAAATGGAGTAAAAGGAAGTAAAACTGTCCTCTATCGCACACCCTTTTATAAAATGGTCTGCGCTAGAGGACAGTTTACTCCCATTTTACTCCCATATAGGCGTATTTGTGTTTAGAGTGTACAACTCTACGTTGTTCATCAAAAAACATCTGTCCTTGTTGCCTTTATCTGCGTGAAAGCCGAAGCAAGCCATTAATTTTTTCTACAAATAGCGGACGACGAAAAGCACGTCAGCGAGCCCCTTGAGGTAACCAGCCGGAGTGCCGAGCGGAGATGGGTGTTTGCGTCGTCTCCTAAGCTCGTCCTTCAAGCGCACCCTCCTTGAAATCCGTTTAAGCCTAAAACTTGGGACGTCGACGAAGCGCTGCTGAATCAGCGTTGTATTCAATGTGTTTGAAGTAGAAAGAGTTGTGCACAGCTTTGCAATCTGTCACAAGTGGCTGCTCACACAAGTTGAGACATGGTTGGAAAATTGCAAATGAAAATGAAGACCGCCGCCTCTACTCTTGAAGGTTTGTTGAGATTGCGTAAGCGAATAACAATGGACGCGCGAAAGCAGTCTTCACTGAGTGGCTATACTTGGAAGAGCCAAGAAGAGGAGGATAGTCCTACTGCGCAATTCATGCATATGTGGTTGGTCTCTCTGGTCTTGCCTATGTGTTCGATGCGTCAGTGCAGTAAGGCGCGGAGGTCGATTCACCGCTGACGACTTGAAGAATACAGTTGTCATAGAAAACCTTCGAGAGTGAGCTTGTCATGCAGACCACGAGAAAAATTTGTCATCACCTCATGCTCTTGAATGCGCAAAGTATTGAAAAGCATCGCAAACAAAAACAAAGCTTGCATACTACCCAGGTCAATGCGTTCTACTCTCAAGGGAGAATGAAGGTCGCGGTATGCAATAGAGCTTCGACATCTCCGAACACTCGCACGCCTGTTTAGTACACCGTTCATCCGTACTCGGTTTAAGAAGTTTGCGGGTATACGGCGTACGCAGCTGGCAAAGCACAGGGAATATTTCATAGAGAATGAAGAGAGTCCTTTGCCCTGCAGTGGGCGTAGTAAGGCTGATGATGATGGTGATGACTCGTACTAACGGACGAAGGCTCAAGTTGGTCACATAAAGAACTGTCAAAAATCTTAGAAAATCTCGCTCCAGAAAAATACAGTGTCCGAAATTTTCAAAAAGGCATCTGTAATCGAGCGACGCGATTATATAGAGCGCATAAAGCGGATGCTTGACCGCTCGCGGAAAACTATTGCACAGTTATAAAATTTTTTGTCACAAATACAATTTCCATCACTCAAATATTTCAGATTGGGAGGAACCTAGCGCATAACCACGAAGTTCTGGCTGTTCGCCTTAAATTAATTTGTAACGAGGCTCAGGATTATCAAGAGTGGACCATCGACGATTGTTTGTAATCATGGTATCTAGGAAACTACCGGCACCCAAAGTGGTCTTGCATCAATCTTCGAAATTCGGCCTAAGAATTGCTGTGTTGTTTCTAGCACAGTAACTCGATGTTGTGCTTGCAAGATGTAAATGTACCATACAAACTCTTGCGCCTGTATAACGTTACGCGTGCACACTGTGGTAGCCATTGCGAGTTATGTACAAGAAAATGTGCAGGAAGAATAAATTGCGATGAACAGGTGCGTGCCACAGATTGGAGACTTTTAGCGAGCGCGTACCCCAGTCGCTACTGCGCGCATTTATTTAGAATGCGCAGATTGCTATCAGGACACTAGAAGACGCCTGGCGCTGGATATCTACGCTGCATTGGGACCAGTTAGCTAGCGCGCTCTGGTGAGGAGCGGTAAGCAAAAACGGTGCTGGTACGCGCTATGCAAAACCATCTGCTTACTATAACCGATGTCGTATTACATTGTTAAGAAAATAGTTGAGAAGTAATGCTGCTAATCTAGGAAAAATAAAGATTTCAGTAACATATTAGTTTTGCATATCAGGGTCGAGCTAGAGTAGCGCGCCAAATATTACTTATGGTGTACAGATATGCTCATCATGGTGTGTTAAAGTAATCTTAGAATACTTGAATAATAAAGTTATCCTTTGATGCTATAATTTCACATTAAGCGATTAAAAAGATTACCTTGTAGTTTTTCCAACAACTGGTAACAATGTTGGCATTGAAACGATTGTATGA
This sequence comes from Amblyomma americanum, assembly GCF_052857255.1. Classification (NCBI taxonomy): domain Eukaryota; kingdom Metazoa; phylum Arthropoda; class Arachnida; order Ixodida; family Ixodidae; genus Amblyomma; species Amblyomma americanum. Next base: position 44,148,970 of record NC_135507.1, read on the forward strand.
AGCATACTTAATTTGATTTGGAAATTTTTTACTCAGATTTTGCTGTAATGTGATAGCCTTCGGAACTTCTTGCCCGTTTGCTTAGTTGCGCGTGGGCCTTACAATAAATGAAAATTGGTTTTTGAGGAAATAAAATGGCGCGATAACTTTCTCACATCACGGTGGACCCAAAACCGCGCGGTAAGGGAACGAACAAAGGAGGTATTGAAAGAAGAAAGCAAGAAAGAGGCGCCGTAGTAGAGGGCTCCGGGATTATTTCGACCACCTGAGGATCTTTAACATGCACTAACATCACAAAAGACACGGGTGCCTTTTGCGTCTTACATTTCCAGTTTTTTTCGTTGGTCTTATACTGCAAACTTTGTAATGATAAGCATGATATGCGGTTAGAGAATAAATAAATGCCGACGATTCTTTTTCACAGCTGAAGAGAACATAGAAATCATTTCTTTTAAGCTTTACATGTCTTATACAGCAAATCATCTCAAGCAAGAATTTAGGTCTATAATGTTGGTCCTTTAAAGCTACTTAGTGCTTTTCTGAGTAATACTTACCTCCAAATTGATGGGAGAAACCGCTTTGCATGAATAATCATGTGTAGTAGAAAGTTTGTCCCATATCACAAGTAACTTTTCCCGTGAATCCAGCGAAAATTTTAAGAATGTATTATTATGTTCAATTTTTACCCTGAATGATGCAATGTTCAGACAGTTCGCAGTAACTGCAGAATAAGATTGCATTATCCACAGAAATCAGAAATATTGACTTGCCCGTTATGTTCACGTGGAGTGGTGAAATTAAATTTAATAAAAATGTAGCGCACTTTATTTGTTCTTTGGTCTTCAACACTATCTCCAACAATTATAAAAAATGATGATGCGCTAGAGGAAAAACATTCGGCTATAATAAATAGACACTTTTTTCATAGTGCGTACAAACACCTTATTTGCTTACCGAATTTCAGGCTGCTGGCGATTTCCAGGTTTGAGTGATTCCAACACCTATCAGCCAGGTTACGCGATCCCGTACTAAATGCCACTGATTATCAGCACTTAGCCTATAATTAGAACCAGGCTGTGTGAGGTATCAATGACGCGGTTGTGGCACAGGATTCTCAGTTTGAATTTATATCTATGCCTGTGTGGGTTGACACCGACAAACCTATGTGACGCATGCGGGGAAGCATAATCTGCAGACAATTTTCTTCTCTACTGTCACAGTTCGCACTTCAGAGGAAGATTCACCTGGGGGTTCCTCTCTCCAGGTTAGGGCTCCCGTTTTCTCTGAAAGTGTTATTATCGTTCGGTGCAAGCGCCACAGGATTTGCATTGGGTTCAGTTTGTGGGATTATCAACGATTACATAATTGCAGCTGGAAGGATCATTTGCTCTTTTAAAACTCTTCGCGCTCTTTTTTTCTCACCAAAATGCTGTGTGCTACTTTGCTTTAAATATTGTTGTGTCGTTTCTAATTGATACATTTTTTTTAATTCACGTTTGGCGCTAATATTTTGTCGTAATCGGATATGGATATTTCCTTGTTAATGTCTTTACAATGTGGCCAATCACCTCATGTCGAGGCGTGCCATGTTTTAAGAGGAAGAAGCAGAAGAAAACATTCGACTAGTGTTTGAATAGGATCCGTTTTTATTCTCGGATCATGTATGAATCCCACTGCATCCGTAAAGATATGAGAACATGCGAGTTAGCAGGAAAATATTTTCTGAAACTCGCACTGCGTTTTTCTCTCCAGCGCCGCCATCACAGTGGCGTGTTTTATGACATCTCGAGCGTAAAGCTCTCGTTCATTTTTCTCCTAGTTCTAGTCACCCACAAGAACTGAGGTAATACAATAGATGTTGTTCGGTTCCGTCACCAGGAAAATACTTCTCTTGCGTTGGAATTTCAATATCGCTATAACTTTAGCGGTGCTTATGTGCCAGAAGTTTTAGCATCATATTTTCGTTCAATAAAATATTCACTTTTCTACAAACGTGTTTGGCACTAGTTGACTTCTCTACTCGGCAGCACGCAGGTGGTTGTAAAAAAATCAAAGGTCAAATTCAGCCTGCCAGTTGCTTGCGAGTTCCTAGAATTTCCTTTGTCTTGTCGAGACCGCATCCGTAGGACAGACAGCGTGTTTTCTACCTCGCACTGCCTTGCCTAGACGTTTTTTAAGGAGCATTGACTTTAAATAACACCGCTTCCTTTGGAAAATTACTCTCACATCTGACATCAAGCTGGAGAGATTCAGCAGTGCTCTGCTGACTCACGTCTAAGGAATGTGTTGCAGATACATAAACAGTTTTGAAGGAACAAAGAACACGGCAATCACTCTTTGTGCGCCATTAACAATCAGATTGGAACAATAATCGTGCAAACACTACGATCACTCAAAACGAAAGTGATCATGTTGTTTGCATGATTTTTGCTCCCATCTTGTTGGTACTGGTGCACAATGAGTGAGTGGCTTGATCTTTGTTCTTTCAAAGATGTTTAGGTGCCTGCAACTGAGCCCTTAGACATGAGTCGGCAGAACGCTGTTGAAGCTCTCGAACTTGATTTCAGATTTCAGAGCTATTTTCCAAAGGAAGCGATATCATTTAAAATCACTGCTCATGATGGCTCAAAACGAAAGACCCGCCGCGGTGGCTGAGTGGTTTGGGCGCTTGGCCACTGATCCGCAGTACCCGGTTACGAGAGTGAACGCGGCAGCAGCGTTTCGATAGAGGCGAAACGCAAAGGCGCCGGTGTGCTGTGCGATGTCAGTGTACGTTAAATATGCCCAGGTGGTCGAAATTATTCCGGCACCTTTCACTATGGCACCTCTTTCTTCCTTTCATCTTTCACTCTCTCTATCTCTTCCCTTACGGCGCGGTTCAGGTGTCCGCCGAGATGTGAGACAGATACTGCGCCATTTGCTTTCCAAAAAACCAATTTTCAATTTTCAAAAGAAAACAAGTGGCAGTATTGGAAGGCGCAAATAGGTGCTTTTGTATTTTATGAGCATCTTTTCATATTTTCACAGTTTTGGGCATAGCATGCAGACTTTGCTGCTCCGAAGCTCGACATCTACTACAAATATGCTTAGCTGAGTATGGAACGCAACGTGCGCTACAATGGCCAGCGAATCGGTGTTCTCGCTTCTTACATCCAATGAAATGTGGTGGCGTGGATGGGTTTCAGGCTGGCGTCTATTAGCGCAGCTGGCAAACGCCTGAGCACCTGAAGCGCCAGCAGCGGCGGGGACCACATTGCGGGAGAGATAAAGCGTGTTACCTGGCGCACACGCCACGAAATACTGTGCACATGTACTGGTCAAGCACCGCAGTTGCGTGATTGTCCAGTCGGGTCTAAAATTGCCGAAATTTGTTTACCACAGCGGTCACGTTAATTGCATTTCCAAAATCTGAAACACGTAGCAAGTCGTTGCAAGGGTGGCGGCAACTCTCCGATTCCAACGCAGCGTCTAATTCCAACACAAGTGCGGCCAAACGCACATGCGCCCATGTGCTGCAAGATGCCAGGGCACGTTAAGATCCCCAGGTGGTCGAAATTATTCCGGTGCCTTCCACTACTGCATTTCTTTCTCTCTTCTTTCACTACAATCTTCCTCACTTCCCTTACGACCTGGTTCTGGTGCCCACGGAGATACGTGAGACAGTTACTACGCCATTTACACTCCCTCCCCCCCCCCCCCCCCCCCACCGAAAAAGCACTTTTCAATTTCAATACGCTTTGGCGTCGAAAACATTGCTGCAGAAATGTTGCACTCGACCATAAGACGTCGGCGTATATTAGATGAATTGACAGTGAAGAAGAAAAAGTTGAATACGCGCATAATTGGCTCCCACGGTCAGTGAAAACCTCAATCGCACTTTCAGGTCCCGCTCCTGACAAAAGTGTACAGCCCAAGGGGTTTGCTTCTAAGCTCTTTAGCGAGGACCCCTAGAACGTCTATCAGACCGCAGCTTGGGAGAATTGAGGAGGCCAAGCCATTCCTCTCTCGAGAGATTACGGTCGCGGAGGATGCATAACCAGGCATGCTGCAGGCCTCGCAGGCAAACGCCTCGGCCTGCATACTTTTGACGGGGGCTGTACGTGGCGGTGGTTTTTCATCTGCGAAAAACTGCTTTCGGGAAATATTTCGTGCCTGGCAATCCTACACCGCCAGCAATTTTTTATAGAGACGTTTCAAGTTAAACTGTTAGCTTGAATAATATGAAAATTCTGATGTCTAGCGGTCCAAAGCACGTGCTGCAACAGTAGACCACTCTGGAATAATTTAGATCATTCGAGGTCTTCAGCTTGTGCCGACATCGAAGATCGCTTGGATGTTTCTGTATTTCGCTGTGCTGAAATGCAACGGTGCGCCATTGTTTCAAAGCATCAGCACCTGACTGCAAAACCCGCTCCGCCACCAAAGCGGGTCCGTTCTTTTATAGTAAACGTCGCTTTGCTGATCATCACGAAAGGGAGTTAAGTCAACTTTTATGATGGTTGATTTAATTTTGCATTCTGAGGTTTAACGTCCCAAAGCGACTCAGGCTATGAGGGTCGCTGTAGTGGAGGGCAATTGAAAATATCTACCACCTCTGGTTGGTCAACGAACACTGAGATCGCACAGTACACGAGCATCTAGAATTTCGCTTCCATCGAAATGCGGCCACCGCGGCCAGTATCAAACCCGCGCCTTTTAACTTCATTTTAACCGCGTTTAGAACTGGGCAGGAAGAGGGTGGGCCCACCTGTCAAAGTAAATGGTTAATTGGAGAGACATGGGAGAGGTCGTTGTCCTGTAGTGGGTGGAGTCAGGCTGGTGATGAGGATGATGATTACTGAGTAAAGTCAGAGAAATAAAAAAGTGGCTTCTTTCTGCAGCAACGTTGTTCACGCCAACGCATGCAGCGCACATCTTTCTGTCCCCACCGCCCCATAACTCAAAGCGCGAATATTAGTTTTATTAGTTTTATTGGACGAATACGACGATGTGCATTGCAAAGCGCGAAAGCAACACGAGCGTCCATAATGGTGTTCATAATTTGCGTCCATAATGCTGCTCATTCAGAGAGGTACAGACAAACGCGAGGTGTACCGCAAGGAGCTGTTCTTTCTCCTGTGCTCTTGAATATTCTGTTGAGCTCAATTCCTCTCCACCGCCATGTACGCACTTACGTCTATGCGGACGACATTGCGTTTTTTGCTGCTGCGCCGGATATACATTCCCTGTATGGTCTGTTGCAGTCATATTTGATTACACTTGAGCACTCGTTGAGCGCATTACACCTGAAGTTAAATGTTGGCAAGTGCGCCACCCTTGTTTTCCCTCTATTCACTCCTGTAGTGGTCTCTCTCACTTGTCAGTCAAAAATAATACCGCAGGTTCAATCCCTAAAATACCTAGGGGTCATTTATGATAACAAACTCACCTGGCGACCTCACATTGACCATGTCGCGGCGAAAGGGGCTCGTGCCGTGGGCATGTTACGGAGATTTTGTCATCACCGGTACGGCATGCGCAGAGATGCGCTATTAATGGTCTACATAATGTATGCCAGCCCAATTTTAGAATTAGGGTCAGTGTTGTTTTCAGGCTCGGCTAAATATAAACTTCGTCCTCTCGTCCTTTTAGAGAGGGAAGCACTTCGCATGTGCCTCGGTCTTCCAACATTTGTGGCTACCAATGTGCTGTACCTTGAAGCCCGCACTCCGCCTCTCTTATCACGACTTCAATTTTTAACTGTGCAAACTTACCTCACGATCTATGAATCCAAAGCATTTTCTGTTGCCAGCCGACCTCATTTTTTGGTGTCCCCTGCTCTCGTTTCAATTCCCCTCTGGTAGTGTTTGTGCAAAGATTACATCAGCCTTTAGATGTAAACATTTATGATATCCTTCCTGCGCTTCGCAATGGGCCCGCTATCCACATTGTTTTCGACGACATATTCTCAAAAAATGCAAAACTTTTGCCACCGAGTATTCTAAATGGTCTAATAGAAGATCATCTGAGGATCCTACCTGCAGATATAGCAATAGCCACTCACGAATCGCAATGCAATGAAAAAGCAGCTGTGGGAATATTTTGCTCGCATTTAGACTGGTCCTTTTCACTGCGCCTTCCAGATTTCACCCCTATTTTTTAATCAAAGTTTCTAGCAGTTGTACTTTCTCTGCGCAAGCTAGACCCCTCTATTACAGAAGTTGCAGTAATTAGTGATTCTTTATCTTTTTGTTCGTCCGTCGCTACACATGTTGACGGTCCTATTTTAACAACTTTCTTATCCCTACTTCCACCACATTTGAGCCTTGTTCATTTAGTATGGGTTCCCGGTCACAGCAGTGTGAGAGTAAATGAGATTGCTGACAATCTCGCAAAGGCTTCCCTCAGCGGCCCTGTGTTGCCAATCATCCCGGCTACAGCCTATAATACAGCACCTAGATTTCGGCGACGTGCGTTTTTCAGCATGCAAGACACAACACTTTTAACATCGGCGGATTATGAGCACCTTAAATATTATTGGAACAGGAAAATTTGTTGTTCTCGGCAGCTTGAAGTATCACTGACGAGGCTGCGCTGCCGCATCCCACCTCTAAATTTCTATTTACACAAGTCAGGTTTCGTGCTCTCTCCCCTTTGTGCATTTTGCCGTGAGCTTGAATCTATAGAACATTTTTGGCTGTATTGTCGCCGATTCAACTCTCTGAGAAAAAGGTTGCCGGAGGACCCTTTGCAGCATCTTGGCCTTAGTTTGAGCAGCCCGCTCTTGCTATCATTTGGCGCCACCACATTTGGGTTCAGCCACAGATCTGTTTGTACCGCTGTACTAAATTTCTATATAGAATCTCACCGACTGCCTTACTAAGTGTTCCAAAATTTTTCTTTTTATTAATTATTACATTTTGACTTAACCATTATTATTTAATCCCCTCTTTATTATTATTCTTATAATTTTGAAATCAAAACTCTCATCCCTTTTCTGTTCATGAGGAAGAATTCACCGGTGTTGCGCGTCCACGTGCGTTTCCTTTTTATTAACTGCATTCAGGTGAACAGCCACCCGATTCTTGGCCGATCCCCCAGTGTGGGTATGTGCCATCTTTTGATAGGCTAACAATAACAACAACAACAGCAACAACAACACGAGGCATGTTCGGCTGTGGTGATAGCGTACAGTGCTCTCGAGCAGCGGCCTCCGAAGCTGATTTGTTCGCACCACTGCGGCTCTGAACCCACCCGTGGATTTTAACTTGGTTTCTTTTAATTTATTACTTTCATCGGGCACAAACGCCCAAACATCACAAGAATATACACGTCTCAAGATCACGGTCGGGGTTGACCCAACGCGATAGTGGTTTCGGCCTTAAACTACCGGCGGGTTTTTGTGATTGTGTTGGCATAGCTATTTAAATCGGTTCAATTATTGTTCCCTTTGTTCTTGTTTTTATCATGATCATGGTGTATTTTTATGGCGCAAGATCACATCAGGGCAAAGAACGCCGAACACAAGGGAACTGTCTACTCAGGTTAATGGAATGTGCTGGCTGTCGTTTTTATTTTGTTCTGTCTCTCCCTTCAGATGTTCGGCGGATGAAGAGAAGAAGCTGTGGTCTTGCCATGTAGCCAGTTCACGGATTAGAATGCTCGCCAATACCGACAAGGGCAGCTTTATGCTGTCGCACACAAAGCTGAGAAGCTGCCAAACCCCTCGGTATGGCCTATCGGCGCAGGAGTGTTGTATTCGCCTTTAAAAGAATGCTAAGCCGTGAGAGAGGACACAGAGCGCACTGTTCAGCTCAAAAAAGGAATGCTGCTCAACGCTGCCTGCAGCTGGAAACAAAAAGCTGTCTCTCTGGCGGTGAGCAGTAGAGGTATGCGTGTATAGTTTAGAAATACCGCTGCAGCATTCGTCACTTTCCAAACACTGCCGTATTGTTTGACATGTCACCCAGCGCCAATCCACAAACTACATCTGAGATCAACCGCCTTGAAGAGGAACAAGAGCGAGAGACGCCAGCGTTTGCGATCGCTCCATCACAAGCCAGCGGCACAGGCCTGTGAGCGTGTTGTGCCATCTAAATGCCTTGTCTCCAGCCAACATTTGCCTAACGCCCTCAGCTCGAGTCATGCAAGAAAACGTTCACCTCAGACCACGATAAATACGTCGCACTGAGTCACGTTCTTTAAAGCAAAACTCATCTCAGGTGATTGTTTCGCCCTAAAGTCTCGGCCAACTGAATGCAACCTTCAAAGTTCAGTTCTTTCCAAGTCGGTGGGCGTCGCGGTTTAAAAGCTGTAGACAACGTGCTGTCATTCTGACACAGAGTCCTGCTTTACCGCCGACAACAAAATTTCCGCGTGACATCCGTTTTTACTGCACAGCCCTCGAAGGCACGGAAGGCGCGCTTCCGTTAACGGCACTGAGTTTGTCTCAGCGCACTCAACCTGTAACCACTAGGAAGGAAAGATATCGGAATCTTTGCCTCATTCCGGCTCTCCGGTTTGATGTCACGCTGAGCCTAAAGTGCTTCGCTGTCTTCCCGGGCGATATTTACCTCAACTAGTCACCGCAAAGAGATTCAAGACTTCATCAAGCAATTTCGCAATTTTATTAGCACGAAGCTTTTAATGCGTTTATTGCGAAGTAAAGGAATGGCATGGTAACGTCTTTCCATGCCGGGGGCACATACGCAGACAAACATGTGTATGTGAACACCGTCTATGAACGAAATAAGGTGATGTCTGGGGAGCCAGAAGTCTCCCTTTTATGGCCACTCTATTTCTTTTCATACCTGAACAAAGATTTCACCCCTGTTGTACTACCTCTCGTGTTCAATCTTGTAACGAATTAGTCTTTCTTTATCGTGCTTAAACTCATCGAAAGTGCACTAATGGTGCAGGTAGGTGTCCGAGTCTAATTTATGGTTTGGGGCCCTAAATGAGGTGTGGAAATAAATAGCGGTGTCTTGATTCTTCCTTGCATAAACAAGGCAAGATAAATTCACTTTTATTGAACTGCTGCCCAGCTTTTGTCAAAAATATACGCTGCTACAGATACGAGGCATGTAGTCAAAACAGCTTGAAGCTTTGATTCACAAATTACCTGCAATATTTCTTAATAATAACAAAAAAAGTCGAAAGTGTGCCCAAAATTGGAATTGATTTTTCTTCAACAGGTTAAACGGCCATTTCTAACAGGCGTTTTGATCCTACAGAGCGCACTTGAAAACTGCAAAAAGCTACAACATAAATATAAGGATTAAAATTAGGCGGCTTTACCTATTTTAAATATCGAAGTGTTTATTGGGCCACTAGCATGCGATAAAAATTGAAATTAGAAAGAGTAGAAAATGATGACATGAACGCATATTGATTCTGTTTACTTGTTGAAATACTGGACCAGAGCCTTAAACTACAATAAAGACTACGAACAATTCCATGTGAAACGCCTCGCACAGATATTCAGCTCAGCCCATACTGGTATGTACGATATTGCAGAAAATGTACCCGGCCCCCAATGTCACAAATGCAATGGATATGAGGCATGCGATAAAATTAACGGCCTTCGTCACAAACTGTTTTTCATCTCTCGGTTACTTCGTTCTATTTTTCATCATTTCTTGTTCACCTTAATTTCTTGAGTTTCTTACACCCCCAAATAAATTCGTTCTCCTTCAGCATGGATTGTTTTTCTTTTGCATTGCATATTGCTTTTGGTATGGTCTCCATGTACGTTGTATGAGGATCGGTAACTGTAAAAAAAACAGAAATGCAGTGTAGATAATTATGCTATCGAAATTTTATATCTACAAAGAGAAAGGCCTTAATTGGTGCAGCCATGGACGGATCCGCCATAGAATATAGTGACGATTTTTTTAAAATAATGTTTCGGGTAATTGTTTTTCGTGCCCTGGTAATTCCGTGAATTCCTGGCAAGGGTGAGAGATAAGCTAAGAAGATATTTTAGAATGCTACTTCTAAGACTGAGAATGAGATGTTTTCTGCGAGTGACGGAAATTTTCCGTTGCACATCATATCATTCTTTCACGCAGAGTACGGTATGTAGAAGCGTTACACAAAAGACAACAAATTTAAACGTTGACGCAGATTTCCAACTACTACTCGCTTTAACCCTCGCGTAAAATAAAGTTCAAGAAAATACCTCGAGCGTTGACCTTTAGATCTCAACTCTTTTAAAATTATGAATGAACATAGCGGCAAGTTAGGACATGTTTTTCTCTCATTCAAACTGTATGACGTCAACTAATGACGCTTAAACATTCTTCTGCTCTTGATCATAACACTGGCGAATATCATGAACCCCGCGCAAAGTGCGTTGCCCTACCGTATCTTCCTTCGGTTTTGTCCTTCGCAATGCCATTCCTGAAGCGCTTCGAGACTTTCCTTATGAAGAACGAAAGACCACCATTGAATACGTCAATGGCCTATCGACTATGTAAAGGGTGTTTAAAAAAAAGGATCCCCAGTGCCGCCGGGTACCCACCGGTGATACAATGGGTACAAGCTTTCCCCTGGCCTTGGGCTCAGCTTCTTTAGGGTGAAATGCTTGGGAAATGGGTCTTTGACCCCACCTTGAGAAATGAAAAATACCTTGTGTCATGGCGCTCTTTAGCCGTAGATGCTGTTGCGTCATAAAAATCCATAATCATCATCATGGCATATAAAAATAATCCTTAGATCGTTTCGACGAATGATCGAGTTCGGACTGCCATTTTTGCTGGCTCTCCTGCAGCTATTTTTCCTGCAAATCAATTCTTTCAATCCCGTTACAACTTGTTTGAAGCTATGGATTCCCATTAAGTGATTGAAATATTTACCTAGTAGTTTTACGTTACTGGTAACAAATTTTGTGTTGAATTAACTGTGTGACGCACACATAAATTTCATAGGCTCTGATAATTTCGAGAAGCAAGCGACCAAGCGACGACACGAAGATTGTGGCGCTCCAAGCTGATAGCTGGTCATCGGACCACCTGCCGAGCTGCATCGTGGCTACAGCCTGATCGCCTTCCATCGCGCTGGCGATCTGCGCCCCTACCCAGGCAGAAGCGGCTGACATCGCACGCAGCGCCCTCCACTCAGTCGCCTACAAAAAGGATCGTCCACAAGCACCGAACGGGATTTGCAGCCGACTGTTCGCAGCTCACGCATTGTTGTTTCATTTTCATAGGTGAGTGGGTTGTGACAACAGCTTCTTCAACTTCGGTACTGTTTAGGCTGCAAATCCCGAGTGTCGTTTGATTCACCATGGGCATTGATCTGTGTACTTACCGTGCGCGGATAGGCCGCTTTGTAGCGCATGGCCATTTTGCCAGTGGTTGTTCGCCAATATGGCTTAGGCCTGCCTTGGCTACTAGTTGCTGGCGCATGGGTGGACGCTGTTCCTTGGTCTTGTTTTGTATTGCTCATTTGATACTCTGCGCTGGCGACGTAGAGACCAACCCAGGCCCGGATAAGGTGGACCAAGTTCTCGCGCTTCTTAAAGAGTTAACGTTGTCAAATGAAAAATTTCAGAAAGACGCTTCAAACAAACTAAAGGATATTCAAACGAGCGTCACTGACATCAAAAGGCGACTCAGTGGTGTCGAAGAGCGACTAAAAGCAGTTGATAACCTGTGTCATGACGTCACCACCGTTAACTCAGTCGTTCAGGAATCGCAAGAGCAGCTGAAGACCATAGAAACTAAACAGTTGGAGCAGGCCAATCTGGTTGTTGATGACCTAAATAACCGTATGCGCAGAAATAACCTAATATTTAAGGGAATCCCGGAAGAACCAAAAGAAACATGGGTTGACACTGAACGCATCATCAACCAGTTCGTGTTAACTAAGCTAGGCTTCAATGCAGGCGAAATAGAGCGAGCCCACAGAATAGGTCGACCTAAAACAGGTCACATCCGACCAATTGTCGTGAAATTTCTGAATTTTAAAGACAAGAGCATCATTTTAAGAAATGCTTCCAAATTGAAGGACCTGCAGAAGCCACGCGTGTGGATTGAAGAAGATTTCTCGCCCCGTATACAGCTCATCAGGAAAAAACTCAGAGATTTCGCTCGCGAAGCACGTAAGCCTAACGAAAAATATACTGTGGTCTACGATAAACTCCTTCTTGGAAGCAAATGTTACACCCTTGATTCATCACAAAACAAAGTAACCTGTCTTTCAACGCGCAATGAAGCAGAAGTATGTCGCCTGAGTGCGCAACCTACTGTTGGCGCACGAGGGGACGAAACAAACCAGAATGATTGACACAGTCATGCTAATCAAGGTGATTCCTTGTCACTCCTGTTGTGCAACTTTCGGAGCATGTTTCACAAACAAGACCAGCTATGTGCATTTATTGAGGCTTGTTCTGTAGATATTGTTCTTGGGACAGAAACTTGGCTTACATCCGATATTGGGGACAACGAGCTGTCGCTCTCTAGAAATTTTACTATATTTAGAAATGATAGGGTGGGCGGACGGGGAGGCGGTGTTGTAGTTGCCGTGCAATCTAATCTATGTGCTCGCGTTGTTGACACACAGTCAAATATTGAAATTTTGTGGATTTCACTTCAGGTCTGTCCCTCTGTGACTTGCGCAGTCGGAGTCTGTTACCGTCCGCCTGATGCTACTTCTGAATTCATCGAGAGTCTTAATCATTCCCTAACTTTAATCCAAGACAAGTATCCAACTTCACCTATAATACTTGCTGGCGATTTTAACTACCCCACAATAAATTGGCAGAGGTGTACGCCCCTAGGTTGCGCAAAGAAGAGCGAATGCAAGGAATTTCTCGATGTTCTTTGCTCATTTGATCTGCATCAAATAGTTTGCAAACCAACACGTGGAAAAGCTATTCTAGATCTAGTCCTCACAACCAATCCGGAAAATATGCTTGTTCACGTCCTTGAATGTATTAGCGACCACAACGTAGTACACTGTGAATACCAATTACAAAGTAGTAAACCAGAAAAGGCAACGAAATCAATTTACGATTACTCCCGTGCAAATATCGACGCGATTCTTACAGAGCTGTCATATTTTTCTGTGTGGTTCTTGGAAACCATGGCTTATCGCAATACAAATGATAACTGGCTCGCTATCCGAAGGAAGCTTATTGAACTGAAACAAAAGCACGTTCCCAAAATTAGAATAACGTCATCAACACAGAGCACATGGTTCACGTCCCAAGTGAAGAGAGCAATAAATAAAAAGAAACGCCTTTACTCTAAAGCTAAGTTGTCCCACTCAGATGGTGATTGGCAGCGATACCAAGAACAATCAAATAAATGTAAAGCTGAAATTGAAGCATCTAAAGACAAGTTTTTTAACGGTGACATCGTCAGCATGATAATGAACAATCCGAAAAAGTTTTGGAAAGTAATTAACCCTAAACACTCTTCTCAATCCACTATACCAATCGTTAATAACGGTGTGCTACTCTCACCATCTGAAGCTGCGACTGAATTAAACTCATTTTTCAGCTCTGTATTCACAAACGAAAATCCAATTCCACCTGACCTTACGTTTCCTTCAATTGACTCATCTATGAATGATCTCATAATTACACCAGAGGGAATAGAATCGGCCATCGATCGACTTTCTAATAACTCAGCGCCAGGTCCAGACGGCATCTGCACAAAGATGCTTAAAATGACTAAACCTATATTATCTCCCGTATTAGCCACCCTTTTCCAGCAATCAATAGATACAGGAATCGTACCAGATGACTGGAAGGTCGGTCGTATCACTCCCATTTACAAATCAGGTGACCGTTCAGTGCCCTCAAACTATAGACCTATATCCTTAACTAGTATTCCATGTAAATTACTTGAGCATATCATATCTTCCGCAGTTATGAAATATTTATCTGAACATAACTTCTTTTCTAACAATCAACATGGATTTCAGAAAGGACGCTCTTGTGAAACACAGCTTTTTGAACTTATAACTGATCTTCATCAAGCTGTTCACGATTCCATAATAATCGATGCCATATTCATTGACTTCAAGAAAGCATTCGATACAGTTCCCCATTCTCGCTTAATGACGAAACTTAGCCGGCTTAACATACATGAAAAAATTGTTAATTGGATCTCAAGTTTTTTAACCGATCGCTACCAATTTGTTTCCGTAAATGATCACTTTTCCGCTTTAGCACAAGTTAAATCTGGCGTTCCCCAGGGATCCGTACTTGGCCCAATCTTGTTCTTAATTTACATTAATGACATCAGTAACAACCTGACCTCAACAGTTCGATTGTTTGCAGATGACTGCGTGCTTTACAGACAAATTATTACCTCTGAAGACGCTAATATTTTACAGGCCGACCTAAACAAAATTTCACTTTGGTGCGAGCAATGGCAAATGGAAATTAATGTTTCTAAAACAAAAACTATGACATTTACCAGAGCCAGTAACGTTCACTTAAGTTCATATTTTATGAACAGCATATGCATAGAGAATGTGTATACATTAAAATATTTGGGAGTCCATTTAACTTCTAACCTTACATGGAATGATCACATTGATGAAATAATTTCGAAAGCAAATAAAACACTTGGTTTCATTAGGCGAAATTTATATTTAGCAAATCAGTCAACTAAATTATTAGCTTACACAGCTCTAGTTCGCTCAAAGATTGAATACGCTTCCATAATATGGAATCCAAATCAGACTTACCTAATAAACAAGCTGGAATCTTTACAAAATAAAGCAGCACGCTTCATCACTAAAACATACTCTAGAACATCCAGCATCACGGCTATCAAAAAGTCCCTCCAATTACCGTCTCTAGAAACACGACGACTGTTAGCACTACTTTCCCACTTCCACAGATTGTATCATGCCCCGTCATCCTTTACAGCATCCCATATCAAACCCCCACAAAAAATTTTCCCCCGCCTCGACCATCCCTTCAAAGTGCGTCCCATGTTTGCGCGTACGAATCTCCTGCGACAATCACCGCTCTTTCTAGCTATTCATCACTGGAATAAGCTGCCAAAAGAAATTGCTTCTATACGTGATCATGACTCATTTGTAAGTAATTTGAAACGCAGTTTTACGCATGTTGGGTAAAAGCAGAATTTTATGCCTTTGACGCATTGTAAGTGTATCTACATGCTTTGTACGGAGTGTTGTTGTTGTTCTTTTTTTTGTATGCATATATGCAATTCTCTCTCCTTTTTTTCTTTTTATATTTTCTTGTTGTATTCGGTGATCCTTACCGCGATGTTCTATATTGCCTTGCCCCCCCCCCCCCCCCTAATTGTGTTTGAAACATCCTGTTGTTAACCCCCCCCCCCCCTATGTAATGCCCATAAGGGCCTTTAGGGTATCTGAATAAAAAAAAAAAAAAAAAATTTGATTACCATCGACTCAGATATTGAAGTAATCTGATTGTCTTCTGAACTCTCACTTTGGTTCAGTTACATATGCGCCTTACATTATCAGTTTTCTATTTATCTGCTACTGCACTATCTATAATAATAAGCATAATATGTATTTAGCAAATAAATATATGTCTTCACTTTTTGTCACATCAGAAGTGCGCTCAGAAATTATTTCTCTTAAGCTTTAGATATGATCAAAAGGAAACCGCCTGATCCAAGAATTTAGGCTGTCAATTTTTTTCTAGCGAAGCTACATAATGCGTACTGAGTAATGTTTACCCCCAAAATGAGAGGATGAACCGTTCGGCAAGAATAGTCACTTCTAGTAGAAATGTTGAAAATTATTTTATGTATAGCTAGCGTGAAGCCAGGGGAATATTGCAAGAACGTATTATTATATTTATATTTTTTGCCTCATTAATGCAATGTACCGATGTTTTGCAGGAGCTGCAAGATAGAATGAAATTATCAACAGGAATAAAAAAATATATTTGCTCGTCATGGGCACTCGGGCTAAAGTACTGAAATAAATTTTACTTAAAACCTACCGCAATGCATTCATTATTTGGAGTTCAACACTACGTCAAACAGATATAAAAATGACGAAGAGCGGTAGGAAAAATATTACAACAGTGTTGTGACATTATCCGTCTATTTTCCTTGGTCCATTAATGTATCCCATTGCATCCGTAAAGAGATGTGAACAGGCCAGTTAGCAGCAAAAAGTTTTGTGAAACTCGCAATGCTTTTTTGTCTCAATTGCCGTCATCACAGTGGCGTGGTTTATGACTCCTTAAGCGCAAAGCCCTCGTTTATCTTTCCCCTAATCCCAGTCGCCCACAAGAAGTGAGGGAATGCAATAGATGATATTCGGTTCCGTGACCAGGAAAATGCAGCACTTGCATTAGAATTCCTATATCGCTATAACTCTAGCGGTGCTTATGTGCCATAAGTGTTAACATCATATTTTCGTTCAATAAAATATTAACTCTTCTGCAAACGTGTCTGGCGCTAATGGATTTCTCTACTCGGCAGCACGCCGGAGCTTCTAAAAAAAATCAAAAGCCAAATTCATCCAGCCAGTTACTTGCGAGTTCCAAGAATTTCCTTTGTCCTGTCAAGACCACATCCGTATTAGTGATAGCGTGTTTTTTTACCTCCCACTGCCTTCCCTAGACGTTTTAACCAGCATTGACATTAAATAACACCGGTTTCTTTGAAAAATTACTCTCAAATCTAACATCAAGTTGGAGAGGTTCGGCAGTGCTCTGCTGGCTCATGTCTATGGCTTGTGTTGCTGATACATAAACAGCTTTGAAGGAACAAAGAGCACGGCAATCACTCTTTGTGCCACATTAACAACAAGATTGAAACAAAAATCGTGCAAACACCATAATCACTCAAAACGAAAGTGATCACATTATTTACACGAGTTTTGCTCTCATCTTGTTGCTAGCGGCGCACAAAGATTGATTGCCTTTCTCTTTGTTCCTTAAAGCTGTTTAGGTGTCGGAAACACATGCCTTAGTCATCCGTCGGCAGATCACTGTTGAAGCTCTCTAGCTTGATGTCAGATTTCAGAGCTATTTTCAAAAGGAAGCGATGTCATTTAACATCAATGCTCATGATCACTCAAAACGAAAGACCCGCCGTGGTGGCTCAGTGATTAGGGCGCTCGTCTACTGATCCGAAGTTCTTTGTTTCTAACTAGACCGCGGCGGCTGCGTTAAGATGGAGGCGAAACGCTAAAGCGCCCGTGTGCAGTCCGATGTCAGCTCACGTTAAAGATACTAAGGTGCCCGGAATCATCCAGAGCCCTCCACTACGGAACCACTTTTTTCCTTTCTTCTTTCACTCCCACATTTATCCCTCCACTTACGGCGTGGTTCAGGTGTCCACCGATTAGTGAGGCAGATACTGCGCCATTTCATTTCCCCCAAAACCAATTAATATTATTATTATTATTTTCGACGCGGCCAAACTCAAATGGCACCCGTGTGCTGTGCGATATCACTGCACGTTAAAGATCCTCATGTGGTCGAAATTATTCCGAAGCCCTCCACTACGGCACCTCTTTCTCTCTTCCTTCTTTCACTCCAACCTTCCTCTCTTTCCTTTCGACGTGGTTCGGGTGTCCATCGAGATATGTGGGACAGTTACTGTGCCATTTCTTTTCCTCAAAAAAAACAAGAACACAGTTTTCAATTTCAATATATATTGGGCTTGAAAACGCTGCTGCAAAAACGCGGGAATCGACTATAAGCCGCCGTCGTTCATTAGGTGAATTGGCATTAAAGGTGACGCTCGTAACCGCCTCGCTGGGTAAATGAAAACCTCAATCGTGCTTTCTGGTCCAACCCCTGCCTAAAGTTAACAGCCCAAGGGATTTGCTTCTTAGGTGTTTAGCGAGGCCCCCTAGGACATCTAGCAGTCCAAAGCTTGGGAGGATTGAGGACGCGAGGCTATTCCTCATTCGAGTGATTACGGTCATTAAGGATGCATAACCAGTCACGCTACAGGCCTCGTAAGAAAGCCCCTCGGCCTGCATACTTTTGACGGGAGCTGTTCGTGGTGGTGGTTTCCATCTGCGGAAAACTGCTTCCGCAGAATATTTTGTGCTTGGCAATCCAAAATCGCCAGCAATATTTTTTTAAAGATAACGTTTGGAGTTAAACTGTTAGCTTCTTTAATATAAAAATTCTGAGGTTTATTGGTCCAAAGAACGCGCTGCAACAGTGGACCACTATGGAATAATTTAGATCACGATGGGTTATTCAGCTTGCGCTGATATCGAAGATCATTTGGAAATTCCTGTATTTTGCTGTGCAGAAAAGCAACGCTGCGGCATTGTTTCAAAGCATCAGCAGCTGAATGGCAAACACGCTCCGGCACCAAAGCGGGTTTGTTATTTTATAGTAAAAGTGCTGTTGCTGACCATCATGAAAAGAAGAGTTATGCCCACTGTTATGTTGGTTTACTTAATTTTGCTTTATGGAGTTTTAAGTCCAAAAGCGACTCAGGCTGTAAGGGTCGCAGTAGTGGAGGGCTCTAGGAAATACGGGCCACCTGTGGTTCGCCAACGCGCGCTGAGATCGCACAGTACACGAGAGTCTAGCATATCCCTTCCATCGAAATGTTGCCACCGCGGCCAGTATTGAACCCGCGTCTTTTAACCTCATTTTAACTTCATAACAATTTTGCAGGTATAGGGCGGGCGCAAGTGGAAAAGGACAGGGTTAGTCGGATAGACATGGGAAGCCTTTGCGTTGGAGTTGGTGTGGTCAGGCTGATGATGATGATGACGACGACTTACGACTAAAGTCGCAACAATAAAAAAGTGCCTTCTTTCTGCCGCAACCTTGTCCGCGCCAACGCATGCAGCGCACCCCTTTCTATCATCAGTCCCACATAGCTAAAAGAGCAAATATAAGTTTGATTACTTTTATTGAACGAATACGACGATGTGCATTGAAAAGCGCGAAAGCAACACCAGCCACAGTTCACCCAAGGCACAACCATTATGTCGCTACCAATTTTCCCTATTTTATGGGGTCTCCCCACTAAACCCTGGCCAATCCCCCGTCGTGGCTATGTGCCATGTCACCAAGGCAACAACAACAACAACAACAACACGAGACATGTTCCGCTGCGGTGATAGACGTACAGTGCTCTCGCAAAGCAGCTGCCGAACCTTGTTTCTTCGCCCCACCGCTGATATGACCCCGGCCGTGGATGTCAACTTGCTTTCTTTTCATTTATTACTTTCACTTCGCACAAACCCACAAACACCACAAGCATATAAACGTCCAAGATCATGGTCGGTGTTGACCCATCGCCATAGTGGTTTCGGTCTTAAACTACCGGCGGGCTTCCGTGAATGTGTCGGCATAGCTGTTTATATCATGGTCGCTTATTCGCGTATTTTTTGGTTTGACAGTGATTAAGGTAGATTTTTATGGAGCAAGGGCATATGAGGGCCAAAAGCCCCAAACAGAAGGCAACTAGTCGAATCAGGCTAATGTAAAGTGCTGGCTGTCGTTTTTATTTTGTTCAGTCTGTCCCTTCAAATGTTCGGCGGAAGAAGAGAAGAAGCCGTGGCATGGAAGTGGAGGCGGTTCACTGATTGGAATGCTCGCCAATATCGACAAGGCCAGCTTTATGCAGTCGCACACAAAGCTGAGAAGCCGCTGAATGCCTTGCTCCGTCCTAATGCGGAGGTGTGTGTACTCGCCTGTAAAGGAATGGCAAGCAGTGAATGAGGACACAAAGTGCAGTGTTCAGCTCAAAAGATAAATGCGGCACCGATCTGGAAACAATAAGCAGTCTCTCAGGCGGTGAGCAGTAGAGGTATGCATATACAGTTTAGGAGTACCGCTGCAGCATTTGCCACTTTATCAGCGCTGTCGTATTGTTTGACATGTCACCCTGCCCCAAACCACGAACCACATCTGCGGCCAACCGCCTTGAAGCGGACAAGAGCGAGAGACGCCGGCGCTTGCGACCGCTCCCTTACAAACCAGCGGCACAGGCCTGCGAGCTTGTTGTGTCGTCTAAATGTCTTGTCTCCAGCCAACACTCGTCTAACACCCTCAGTTCGAGTCGTGCAAGCAAACGTTCACATTAGACGACGATCAGCACGCCGCACTAAGTCACGCTATTTAGAGTGAACCTCATGTGCTCATTGTGAAGCCTCAAGGTGTGGAGCACACAAATGCAACGTTCACAGGTCAGCCCTTACCACGTCGGTGGGCGTCACAGGTTACAAGCGGTAGACAAGGTGCAGTCATTCTGACACAGGGTCCTCCTTTACAGCCGACAACAAAATTTCCGCGTGACTTTTGTTTTTACTGTACAACCCTGGAAGTCACGGAAGGCGTGCTTCCGTTAATGGCACTGATTTTCTCTCAGCGCACTCAACCTGTAACCACTAGGAAGGAAAGATATCGGAATATTTGCTTCATGCTCGCTCTCCGGTTCGATGTCACGCTGAGCCTAAAGTTCTTCGCTGTCTGCCCGGGGGATATTTACTTCATCTGGCCACAGCAAAGAGATTCAAGTTTTATCAAGCAATTACACAATTTTATTAGCACGAAGCTTTCAATGCGTTTATTGCGAGGTAAAGGATTTGCATGGCCATGTCTTTCCACACCGCAGGCGCATATATCGAGACCAATGTGTACGAAAACATCGTCTACGAACGAAGTAAGGTGATGTCTGGGGAGCCAGAAGTCTCCCTTTTATGGCCACTCTATTTCTTTTCATACCTGAATAAAGATTTCACCCCTCTCGTGTTCGATATTGTAACGAATTACTCTTTCTCTATCGTGCTTCAACTCATCCAAAATGCACTAATGAAGCACGTCAGTGTCCGAGTATAGTTTATTTTTTTGCGCCCTAAATGAGGTGTGCAAATAAATAGCGGTATCTTGATGCTCACTTGCATAAGCAAGACAAGATATATTCAGTTTTAGTGAACTGCTGCCCCTATTTTATCTGAAATATACCCTTCTATAGATACGTGGCATCTAGTTAAAACAGCTTCAAGCTGTGGTTCACAAATTAACTGCAATATTTCCTGCTTAAAGCTTAAAGTAAGAGCTTAATAATAACAAAAAAGTCGAAAACGTGCCTAAAATTGGAATTGATTTCCCTTCAACACATTAAGCGTGCATTTCTAGAACGCATTTTTATCCTACAGAGCGCACTTGAAGACTGCAAAAATCTGCAACATAAATATAACGCCTAAAAAATTAGGCTGCATTCACAATTTTAAATATGGAAGCGTTTATTTGGTTACTCACATGCGATAAATATAGAAATGAGAAAGAGTAGGAAATGATGGCATAAACGCATATTGATTCTGTTTACTTGTTCATATACTGGAACACCGCCTTAAACTACAGTGAAGCTTACGAGCAATTCCATGTTAAGCGCCTCGCAGAGATATCTAGCTCTGCCAATATTCAGCCAGCTCAGCCAATACTGGTATGTACTATATTGCAGAAAATTTACCTGGCCCCCACTGTCATAAATGCAGTGGATTTGAGCCATGTCATAAATTAATGACCTTTGTCAGAAACTTTTTCATCCCACGGACACTTTTCCTATTTTTCATCATTTCTTGTTCACCTTAATGCCTTGAGTATCTTACACCCTCAAGTAAATTCGATCTCCTTCAGCACGGATTGCCTTCCTTTTTTATTGGATGTTGTTTTTGTATTCTATGCCTCAACGTTGTGTGAAGATCGGTTACTAAAAAAACAGAAATGCAGTGTAGTTAATTCTTCTATCGAAATTTTATATCTACAAATAGAAAGGCCATTCTTGGTGCAGCCATGGACGGATCCGCAATAGAATTTAGTGACGATTTTTTAAAAATAATGTTTCGGGTAATTGCTTTCCGTGCGGAATCTTGCCAATTGTCAGAGATATACTAAGAAGATGTTTTAGAATGCTACGTCTAAAACTGAGAATGAGATGTTTTCTGCGAGTGATGGAAAGTTTCCGTTGCACATCATATCATTCTTTCACGCACAGTACGGTATGTAGAAGCGTTACACAAAAGACAACAAATTTAACGTTCACGCAGGTTTTCTACTACTGCTCACTTTCAACATCGCGTAAAATAAAGTTAAACAAAATACCTCGAGTGTTGAATTTTAAATCTCAGCTCTTTCAAAATCATGATTGTACGTAACGGCAAGACAGGATATGTTTTACTCTCATTCAGACTGTATGACGTCAACTGATGAAGCTTAAACATTCTATTCTGATCGAGAAACAGGAGCTGCAAAGACAAGCCCAGCAACGGGAGCAGGCCGCGGACAGAGTTAAGGAGCTCCGCAGGGACGGCAGCTTCCTAAGGTTGGGAGATGACATGAAGGACCAGGCGACCCCCGGGAGCCAGGAGGCCCCCAAAGAGCACAGAAGATCGAGGTCCAGGGACCCCAAAAACCCCTGGTGCAAGACGCGGAGAGACCAGAGCAGGGACCCGAAACAAGTAAGCTTTGTAGAAGGGCCCTCCCAGGCTAAAGATGATAAGAATACGGAGATCGAACAGCTAAAAAGGAAGGTAGAGGAGCTTCAAGGGTTCCTAGCCAATTTTATCAAATAACAGAAGGAAGATAAGAGAAAGGCAAAAACGGAATCCCCCTCTCGCACACAACTAGCACAGCCAAAACATATAGTCCAACAGGTCACCCCCCCCCCCCCCCCCAGCACCCAAACCGCAAGCAATAGCAGGCGAGGCGATGGAGGAGGCAGAAACAATCAGGAGACCCCCGCTCAAGCGTAGGGGGGAAGAAGAGGCCGACAATTAGTAGCATTCAAGAAAGAGGGAGAAGCCAATCGGGCCGCAACTAAGGCAAATCAGGCAGAACTCAGAGAATTCATGGCACAAATGATGCTTGCACACAATCAAGCGCAAGAGAACGCAAACCAAAAACACGAAAGCCTAGTCGAAGAACTACAGGCGCAGAGAGTAGAACTGCAGGCGCAGAGAGCAGAGCTACAAACGCAAAGAGCTGAGCTGGTTGCCCACGCGGAGCGGCAAAAAAACGTTGACGGAATTCTAACTCAGCTACAATATGGCCAGAAACGCTCGAAATAATTCCGTAATTTGGCAATGGAACTGCCGAGGGTTCCAACGCAAGCGAGCGCTACTGCAACGATACATAGACACCCTAGAAGAAAAGCCGCTGGCAATAGCGATGCAGGAATCCGGTAAACTAGCAACCCTCCAAGGATATCAGGCATTTCACAGGCATGGGGGAGAGAAATCACACGTAACGACTCTAGTGAAAAGAAACATAGCGACAATTGAACACGAAATCAACTCTAAAGACATAGAAGGGGTTTTAGTAGAGATGCTCACGGGGCGAAAGGAAGAGCCGAGCCTTTTTCTCTTAAACATGTACTCGCGACCAAAACAACGGAAAGTCAGATTCAGGGCCATCTTTAGGAAGGCCCTGAAGGCGGCGGGGAGAAATCCCCTGATTATAGTGGGCGACTTAAATGCGCAACACGAGGAGTGGGGCTACAGAAGAAGAGACGGCAAGGGCAGGCAGCTATGGGAGGACATACAGGAGCTAGGTTTTACACTACACACCGACCCAGGCTGCCCGACCAGAAGAGGCAATAGCGTGATGGCGGACACCACGGCTGATCTGACGCTCTCCAAGAACGCAATAGCGGTTACTTGGGAGAATACAGAGCAAGACTTGGGAAGTGACAATTATATAATAGCCACTACATTAACGAAAGGGGTGGCGGAACACCGGCTAAAACAGCCGAAAGTCACGGAATGGGACAGATTTAGAAAACGACCGGGGGAAATCTCGTTCGGAACCATCACGGGCATTGGGGATTGGACAAATACACTAAAGAGACACGTCGCCGAGGCGATGATACCTTTAGAGGGTTCAGACGCTCTAATATTAGCCGACAGCAGGCTACTCCACATGTGGGAGGCAAAATGTGTCCTAGAACGCAGACTTAAAAGCAAAGGTGGAATCGAAACCTGAAAAGGATAGCCAGACACATCCGGGAGATCGAAAAGTATGCGATGCAACTGTGAGAGCAAAACTCGTCCATAAAGCTCTCTCAAGAATTCCATCAAAAAAGGTACCTCAAGATGGGAAAAGTCTCTGCAGGAAAACGGTGCTCGATCACTTCAGTACCCTGTGGAGTGCGTCCCACAAGCCATGTGTGACCAAGGGACTGAGAACATCTCAGGCGACCCTTCTACATCGAATTCGCACGGCCTCTGCTCGCACTCCTGCATGGATGCATAAGACCGGCATAGCATCGTCTCCGCTCTGCTCTTTATGTGGTGTGTGCGGGGATATCGAACATTATATTATGTACTGCCCAGAGTACAACGCGGATAGTCATGTGATGTTCGCTTCCTTCAAGAAGACAGGAACCCGTCGCAGCACAGTTCAGGACATTGTCTACCCAAGTGGAAACCAGACATGCAGAAGGGAGGCTGCACGCCTTCTTTTAACATTTCTGCAGGACACGGATCTTGTTTCTAAATGGTGACAGCAGGAACGGACTATGGCCTACTGTGATTGAATGTGTGCGTAGATGGTGTCTTCCGGAGTGGACTACTTTATACTGTGCGTGAATGTGTGTATGGAGTGTGGCACTAGAATGGCCTATGTTCTATTGTGACTGAATATTTGCATAGATGGTGACTTCTGGAGTGGACTGTGATGTGAACTGTGTGGATTGATTGTGTGCATAGATGGTGACTGCGGGAGAGAATGTGTGCTATTATAAGAGACTGTGTGCTTAGCGGGGTAGATGCGGCATTGTTAATATCGACGGGACGCTGCGGTGGAGCAATTGCCGGCAGATAAAGCAAGACTAACCCCACCTGTAGCATTCAATACCTCAACCTCAACCTAGTGTAGCAGGTGCGACGACATGGAAAGAGGTATGAACCTAGCAAAAACGTGGAACATTCTGCGACACTTGCTAGATCCAACCAAATCAAAATCCCAGGCAGAAATTAGGCTAGCCAAAGCGTGACACGTATATGATGGGTCAGACGAGGATTTTATGGAGGGAATCATACAAACATACGTAGGAGATTTAACTCGCTCTAGCCTACCGGTGTATAGGCGGCCTCCCAGAGAGGAACTCGATGCGCCTATAACGGAGGCAGAGGTGAGAGCAGAGATAATTAAGCTCAAAACGAAATCCGCTCCGGGCCCGGACAGAATCACAAACACAATGCTGCGGAATCTAGACGACGAGTCGATCACAGCAATTACAAACTACATCCAGCAAGTGTGGGAAAAGGGTGAGCTCCCCAAGCAATGGAAGGAAGCTGGTATTATACTAATTCCTAAACCAGGCAAACCACCAAAGCTAGAAAACCTTAGACCGTTCTCTCTTACGTCCTGCATAGAAAAGTTAATGGAGCACGTATCCAAACGAGAATGACTCGATTTATGGAAGACAACGAGCTATGGCCAAATGAGATAATCGGCTTCCGACCGAGCTTGAGCACCCAAGATGTAATGCTGAGACTTCAGCACGACATCATAGATTCGCGGTCGAGCGACGCAAAGGTAAGCTTAGGATTAGACTTAAAAAAAAGCCTTTGATGAAGTCAAGCACGCGGCAATCCTAGCAGAACTGCAAGAAGTAGGTGTAGGCTGTACAACCTACAACTACATAAAAGACTTCCTGTCTGATAGGACAGCGCGTATAAAATATCAGGACATGGAATCAGAGGAAATCACGTTGGGAAGCAGAGGTACCCCCCAAGGCTCTGTACTATCCCGCTCCTCTTTAACCTCAGGAAGATCAGGATTCTTGGTCTCGATATCCAAAGCAATGGATATAATGATGCGACTGTAAAGAAGCTGGAAGGCTATGCGGCTCAGGTCATAGGAATCTTTAGGAGAATAGCCCTCAAGGGAAGAGGGCTTAAAGAGAGGAGCCTAATTAAGGTGGTGCAGGGCTACGTTATTAGCCGTCTGAGCTACGCCACACCAAACCTTAATATACGTGCCTCAGAACGAGACAAACTAGATTCGATAATCAGGAGATGCTACAAGCGAGCACTCGGTATACCCATAAGCACTTGAACCGAAAGTCTCTTAGGGATGGGAGTTCACAACAGATGGAGGGAAATCACCGAGGCTGTTAAAACAGCCCAGCTGGAAAGACTTAGCCAATCCAGCACAGGTAGGGCTATCCTAAACATGGTAGGACTACAAATAGACAGGGGTATGCAAAAAAAGCAGCACATCCCAAGAATAATTAGAGAACAACTTAGGGTGGATCCTCTCCCTAGGAATATGCACCCCACCTTTCACAAGGAAAGGAGGGAGAAGAGAGCTGAGGCGCTAGTCAGGCGCTTCAGCGAGGCAAACGAGAAAACAGTAGCATACACGGACGCGCCGAGTGGCAAGCTGGGAGCGGCGGTAGCTTCGGTGGTGGATGGCCGGGGTGAGGCAGACTCATCAGCAACCATACGCAGCCGCAATCCGGAGTCAGCAGAAGAAGCTGCAATAGCGCTTGCTTGCGTGGGGACAGAACCAAATTCATAGTTAGCGACAGCAAAACGGCCACAAAATAACTATGGTAGATGTAGGATTGCACCTGTAGGATTGCACCAGAAGCGGTGCGGATACTAACAGGAGGAAAGATAGACAGGAAAATTAGCCTCGTATGGGCACCAGCTCACACGTCAGTTCCAGGCAATGAGGCGGCACACGCTCTGGCTCGAGATCTCTACTTCCGAGCCGGAGCAGAACCGCCCGACTGCAAAGAACTAGACGAGAGACTGCAGAATTACACGGAAATAACTGAAAACTACAGATTACAAAGGAGACTAGTCCCTCCACCGGACAGAGAGCTCGGAAACAAAGAGGCGACGATCTGGCGCAGATTACAGGCAGGAAATTACATTAATTCGGTCTGGGCATCGCACGTCCTCAAAGACGAAGACATAGATGATAAGTGCAAAAAAATGTGGAGAGAGGCGGACCCTAGATCACGTAATTTGGGAATGTGTAGACTCCCCAGGGGCTAACGAAGGAGTTGATAGTAGAGAAGCCTGGGAGACCCTTCTGCGGAGCCCGGACCCCGTCAAGCAGAAGCAAGCCATTCATCTGGCGGTGGAGGCCGCGAAGAGCCAGCAACTCTTTGCCTGCTTTTAATCGCGGGGGTCCCGGCCCCTATCCCCTTGGCCTGGGTGCCGGGGGTAGGGAGTAGGGGGCCTCCATTCTGATGGAAATAAAGGTTTTTGGATGGATTGGATTAAACATTCTTCTGCTCTCGATCATAATGCTGGCGAATGTGACGAACAGCGAGCGAAGTGTGTTACCCCATCGTATATGCCTACAGTATTGTCCTTTGCCCTGCCATTCGTGAGGCTCTTCGAGACTTTGCTTATCAAGGACGAATACCACCAGTGGATACGTAAATAGCTTATCGACTATGTATAGGAAGTTTCATGGAAGACTTCAAGCAAATTTCAAAGATAGGCTTTTTGGGGCAAAATTTAAGGCTTTTGATGTCAAAATATTACCCTGCTGACGGAAACCGGAAAGCCTGTAAAATGTATTATTCTTAATTCCAAAACGCGATTATTCTCGCCGCTATGGCTCGACAAAATTTCCCTACATTGTGTCAAAATACATGCGCTTTCCAGAAAGCTTTCCAGTACACGTAAATAGTCTAAAGAAAAACACTTGAATCCCTCCCTCATATGTTTCTGTCCAGCAAACTTCCATCAGACTGTGCGAAAATATTTATTGCTTCCACGGACAATTAATCTCGCTACGGCTTGAAAAATGCTTGACTGGCAGGAGAGACGTCATCATAAGAGGGCATGGTTACAGACACCCGACGAGAGAGCGAAATCCTTCCATGCGAATCTCAAGTCTTTCTACTATTCTACAAGGCAATCGACACATATATGCACCGAGCCTTTGTGAGCGCCGGTTTTCCGCCTTCTCTTGTTTCACAGTTAGCAACCAGGCGCCCTGCCTGAGATTTCGTCGCCTCGCTGCCTTCACATTACTGAGAAGGTTTTTTTCCTCACGCCACTAATTATTCACTCCAAGTGTCCCCATGTAAGCCAAAGTAAACGAAGAACAAGAACAAGAAATACCAATGAAAGATATCATTGAAACATCGTGTACGCGCCGCGGTGACTAAATGGTTTGGGCGCTAGACTACTGCGCCACTGTACCCGGGTTCGAACCCGGGCCTTGGCGGCCACGTTTCGTTGGAGGCGAAACTAAAAAGGCGCCCATGTGCTGTGTGATGTCAGTGCACGTTAAACATCCCCAGGTGGTCGAAATTATTCCGGAGCCCACCACTACGGCACCTCTTTCTCTCTTTGTTCTCTCACTCCCGCCTTCCTCCCTTATATTAAAGCGCGGTTTAGGCGTCCGCCGTGATGTAAGACAGACACTGCACCATTTTCCTTTCCTCAAAACCTAATTTTCAAGCCTCGTAGAGTCCTTCGGCCGCTCGTGCTAGTAATGTATAAAAATGGCCGCAAAGGGCGCTTTTGCCTTTGCTGACATTGTTCTAATGACGTGACAAATTAAAACATGCGTACCACTATTGCTCTGAACGAATGTTTTGGAATGGCGGCTTCGTTTAAGATCTACCACTACAACAATTTATTGCCTTTTTTTTCTCTCAGAATGTGAATCTTGAGCGCAACTTGGCGTGTATTCATTGCTGATGTGTTATATCAAAAATTTTGTTGGGTTATAAATCGTGTTTTTCCTCCTTCATACCAAACGCTCCAAAAATTTTTACCCGATAATCAATGAATAGCGATGCTTACCCATAAATTT
The DNA here is from genome assembly GCF_052857255.1 of Amblyomma americanum. NCBI lineage: Eukaryota > Metazoa > Arthropoda > Arachnida > Ixodida > Ixodidae > Amblyomma > Amblyomma americanum. The sequence continues at coordinate 44,177,696 of NC_135507.1, forward strand.
CGTAATATCAATATTATGCCATTTACTTTACCTTTAATTCAAATTTGAATAGGCTTGTTTACTATGAGAACATATTATTTTCGCGTTAAACTCTGTTTTGCCATCATCTTGAGCCGTAAAAAAGCTAACCAACTATTTCAGTTCTCTTGCTGTAATATCTACTACCAAAATTTTGTTGCGATGGCGTTTAAATGAATATTTTGTTTCCCTACACTCTGATGTCAGCTTGAAATGAAATACGAGTGAGAGAACTTAAATAGGGACTGCAGATTCGGGGGATTATATTGTATTTGGACTGAAGATAAGTGTACAACTTGTTACTCGAATTCGGCGAACATGGCGTCGTGGAAGTGTTAATTTACACTGCAGTATGTTTTTTTTACGTTTTTCTAACAGCTTTCGTGCTCTTGCTTTGATTTGATGGTGGTAGCAAGTGTTTGAGGTTGCATTGACTACCTACAGATCTCGAAACTTTAGCTTGAAAACTACGATAGTGCTAACATACTTTTCTAAATCTTTTTTCTTATGTCAGAAATTCGATTTCCTGCATTTTCTTGACGCTCATAGGAATCATCAGCTTTTTTCATCTTTTACGTTGTAGACATTTCTCATTGTGAGACCACTGTTAAAGCTAAACGAAAAATAAATTTCATACGACACCTGATAAGTCACCGCAAATAATCATAACAATCCACCGGTTTAGTTCTCTTAGAAGAATTTTTTAGATGGTAGGCTGCTTAAAAATATAAAAATAGAAACTGTCCTCTCTGCAGCGCCTACGGCGCAACAGGCTAATCTCATATACCGAAAATTCAAGCACTCGCAAACCTAGCTGTTTTCTGGAAGGCGCAGGCACACAATGGAAGTTGCTTTTAAACTCCGCCATTGCATTTCTCCGTCTCTTTCCCTGGTTACTTTTTCTTGCGCTTCATGCCGAATGTGCCAGCCAAAATAAACACCACGTATGCAATCTCCACCTGCTTCTCTAGTCGATGTAGATTTACTTTTCATTGCAGGTAAACTACTCCGGGATTACAATGAACATTTAGCACGGCTATCTGAATATTTATTAATTTATACAAAATACCCCTAAGGGCCCTCAGTTCGAGGGTATTACATAAGGGGGGTACAGGCATGGGATTAAATGTAAACAAATAAACCACAAATTCAATAAACTAAAAAAACAGAAAAAAAGCATATGAGTCCTTGCAAGAAAAATACAAAGCACAAAATTAATTATTGAGGTGTGAAGGAAAAAAAAACATGAACAGAGCAGCAGACAGTAACGTTCATACAAGTTATACAATGTCTCACAAATAACAGCATCAAAATAAAACGAGAATCATCAATAATAGAAACACCCCCCCCCCCCCTAAGACATAAAGCTAATTTACTAGTAAGTTTACAATGTACCGAAAAAAATTAAGCTGAGGTAGTGGCAGCCAATAGGTGATAAAATTTATCCGCATCAGTGACGGTAGCAACATGTGAAGGCAGAGCGTTCCAATCAGTTATAGTACGTGGTATGAATGAATTTGCATAGTTAGATGTACGACATAACAGAAGAAAAGTCATTATGAAGCGTTGAGCGATGATACAGTTTATGAAAAAGTGATAAAAGTGCAACTTTACGACGGAGACATAGATCCTGAAGATCAGCGCGTTTCTTCAAGGCTGTGATGCTGGTATGACGCAAATAATCAGAGAATATAAAACGAACTGCGTGATTCTGCAGATTCGATGTTATTTATTAAGTATGCTTCATGAGGGTCCTAAAGAGCCGAAGCATATTTAATTTTAGGTCAAATAAAAGTGGTATAAGCACGTAAACGGAGGTGGGAGGGAGCATGCTTTAAGTTATACTTTGAGACCTAAAGACCGATTAGCGGATGCAAGAATATGGTTAATATGATAGTTCCATGTTAGGTCTAGAAGAGCGTGAAGACTGAAGTACTTATACGTGGTTACCAACTCAACTGGAGTGTTATTTAAACATTACGCTTCAGAACACTGAGCTTTGTCGTAAACACCGCGTTGAAAAACGAACATATAGGAATACAGATCAGCGCGTGATTCCTTTGTGTTGACGTAGTGTGTTGACGTAGATAAAGAATTTGCCTAAAATTCTCGTTCTCATCTATTATTGTCACTGTTCTGTTTACTTCGCGAAACATGGCGAGAAGTCTACTGCGCACGTCTATCCCCGATTTATTATTCAAGCGCGGTGAGTTTCTGAACACCGCAGTATTTTTCGCAAGCAGGCATTGTGTTCCCTTGCGATGCACATAAATCATGATATTTTTAAATGTCACGCCTCTCTGAACCGCCCGGTCTGCCAAGCATGTTAACGCTGAAGACATTGGTAACCTTTCTTATAACCGGATAATCAACACGCGCTTTGGGGTGCCAGGATGAGTCACTAATCTCGAATCCAGCTTCGAACAATCGCAGCCTATTAAAGAATTGCTGCAATAGCAAACGTTATATTTTAATGAACATTTTCTGCACGAAAGCTGTTAAACTGCTAAAATATTTGCTCTTCTCTAGAGCCTCCCTGAGAAGTGCTCCGCATTTGCATGTCTTCTGGGACATGGGGTTGTCTTCTGTTCCAATAAACTGCAGAACTCTGAGGTGTGAGGGGTGAGTTTTTACATCTTGTCAGCAGTTCCAGTGTAAAAATGGCATTGGATGTTGACGTCTTGAACACTTATATAACAGTGCTTAAGAAAATAGTGATACAATATTATCTGAGTGGTGATGTACGCATATAAGGTCTTGCGCTATATTTGACGATCCAATAAGCAAGTATATCGCCGCACAGTCTTCCTTCGTGTTATGGCAGACTCAAGATCTTTTCGATGCCTTCCATAGTTTACAAATATACCTTCATGCTTCTGCTGTCAGCTATATGGTTGCCAACACCTTGTTGCACTATCGCCTTACCACTGAAGTGTGCAGGCGGGCCATTTTGGTTTCTATAAAAGAAAAGCTTTCGTCCCTCTTTCTTAAGTTTCTGCTCAAGAAATTTGCACCAGACTGTGCACAACATTTGTTTCCAGAAACAACTAACATACCCTAATGGCTTGAAACATGCTTAACTCGAACAAGAGACATTAACGTAATTGGCCATAGTAACAGACACCAGAGAAAACAGCGAAATCATTCCACGCGAATCTCAATTCTTTCGATTAATCTACAAGACAATCAACGGATATCTGCACAGCGCCTTCGTGAGAGCCGGATTGCTGCCTTTTCCTTTGTGTCACAGTTTGGAACCAGGCGCCCTGCCTGCCATTTCTTCGCCTCGAAGCTTCCACAGTGCTAAGAGTGCCTTTTTCCTTCCTCCACTAAACAACATCCACAACAAGTGTCCTCATGTAAGCCAAAGTAATCAATGAATAAAACAAGAAATACCACCGAATGCCGTCATTGAAGCATCGTGAAGTTCTCCGGTCGCTTTTGTGAATCTTGTAGAAAAAAGACAGCACACGTCGGCTTTCCCTTGTCTGGCAACGTCTTATTGCTCTCAGAGTATTAACGTCGTCAGTACCAATATTGTTCTTAACAAAAGTTTGCGGATGGCTGGCCTGACGAGTAACATAGGATGGCGCATTTCAAATACCGCTCACCACGTTAACGGAGGTGCACTGATGACTGCTACGAATCACAATATCATGACAGTACCAATACAATACAACTGCTGGGATCAGTAGATGAGTTGTAATTACAGCAAACACTGTAACAGTCTTGGTTTCTTGCAGAGGAGGAGTATTAATACCACCGGAAAAAGAACACACGACCCATGCACCAAGAGGCACCCATTACTATTCATGCATATATTTATGTGGGGGAATGCAGAATCATTACTATAAAACATGTCCCGGACACTAGGCGTTTAGCGGAGAGGCTACCGTCACCGCTGCTACTGTGCATGCGCAGTTTGGTCGGGGGCGGCCGATATGGCACTCTTACGGGTTATATCCCTCTTTCTTTAACATACGTCGTTTGCTTTATACGTTATTAGCTCTAGTTAAACAATGTAAACAAATTCTCAGCTGCCGACCATGCAAATGGCTCATGAGGGTTTCAAGAAATTTATTTGATCCACGAAGACCGCATTCTTAGGGCTAAGATCGTTTTATCTACTTCGCACATTTCCCTTTCGCTCAATAAAGGAACCCTGATTTGAAAATGTCGTTGCTTCCTTTGTTAATTACGAATCAGTCATTAAGGTAAATACCTTCAGCAAAACGCAGCTATCTGTTTTTTATTGATCTGCAGCAAGTACCTAAACGATTCTAAAATCACAGTGGGCAAGTTGATCACTTTTGCATAGCGGTAAAGCAGAATTTCAAACTAAAGACACAGAAACAGCGTAATCAGTCTAGTGAAATACTTGGTAATTTTTGTAAGCAGAAAACAGATGCTCGTGTTGTTTTATTAAACCCTTTTAATATTTGTAATTTCTAGGGATGGCATGTGGCGTACAATGCGGTGATGCTGCACATCCGCTTGAAGGTAGGAGGGCCGTAGAAATCAACACCTCGTTAAGGCCGAAGTTGAGGGGATGCCTACAATGGCTAGTAAGTGAATGAAAAGTAAGGAAGGGTACACATCGCATTGTTCTGCATGAAACAGGGATGCTGCTGAACGCGGCCAGCAGATCGAAAAAAATAAAAAGCTATCTCTATCTTAAAGAGTCGACTTAAGTACGAATTGTGTAGCAGTAACGGTGTAGCACTTGCTACTTCCTGCGCGCCGCCCTATGCTTTAAATTGGTCTCGTCAGAATTACGTTATACCACACCGCACCACAAACCACTTCATCGATCGACCCCTTTAAGTGGAAAACGAGCCAGAGACGAGATGGATTCCGATGTGCCCACACAAATCAAGCATGCATGTGTGGAGGCTTGCTGTACATAAACACAAAATGAACCTCGTTCCAGGATTTTTTCCTTTGCAACACTGAAATATTCTCCGCAGTTCCGGCACGGCGTCTAAACTCACACTCCATACCATAATCTATACGCTGTATTAACACTCGTTCTTTAGAACATTCGCGTGCGTTTATTGTTTAGCCGAAAGCTACGCAGCAAACAGATGTAGCTTTCACATTTCAGCATTTTTCACGTCTTCTGGCGCCGCTGGTTGCGAGCGGTAGACAAGGTAAAATAACTAACACAAATAAGTGCTACGCTTTACCGCCGGCGACCTGTTACTTTCACCTTGACTGCAGAAAGCTCCGAGGAACGCAGAGCGCGCTTTTCTTAATGTCACAGCGGTTCAGTTACACCCCAGCTGCAAAGCATTCCGCTGTAAAAAATCTACCGGAAAGTCCACTCGATGTTTTCGCTCCGGTTCGACGTCACGTGGCGCCAGATGTTCTTCGCTCTTTCCAAGCAAATTTCGCCTCAGTTGGGTAAAATTCAGATTCCCGCTTTTACAGAAGAGTGATAAAATATGGAGTTCATGCACATCCTTAGAAGTAAAAGCACTTCATGCTGACATATCATCTAGCCACAGTACCAGCAGTGGTGTGCAGGGTATATGAAATCACAAACTGTGAAAAAGATACTGTGCCGTCTGGGATGCCACATGTGTCCGTTTCATTCCCGCTGGACTTCTTGCTTGGCTGAATGAAATTTACGCCTCTGCACTCTGAAGTTCAACTTTGTAACAGACCGCTCTGTTTTTTGTGTTTAAAATGACACCAAATGCAATAAGAGGAAAAAGGGAGTGCTCGCAGCGACGGAGTTTATGTGCATTTGACGAAATGAGTGAACAAATTCGCGAAAGCCGGCGCTTGCGTGCATAAGTAGAAAGACTTAGTCTGTACCATTTTAGCGTATTGCAGCTAGCAATTTATGCATGATGAACCTTGTGTCAGATACATGGCACAAGGAGGATTCTTCAGAGCACACAAAAGGGTAATAACATACATCTTAAAATTACAGTAAATATCAGCACGCTTTGTCCATTCAAAGAGTAGCCATGTTATTTCACTGCATTGCAATAAGAACTGGACATACGAAGGGTAGCCAGATATGACAAAAGCGCATATATATTCTTTCTTTTAAGATATTGGTTCACACATTTACACATAGTAAACCCTATGAGCATTCCGGGCTGAAGCGTTGTTTAGGGATGTCCAGAGCAGGGCAATACAGCTGGCACGGACAGATGGGCAACAAACTGATTGGCGCTGTATTGCACCATATATTGAACTGCCGAATCAGGTAGTGTAGAAAGACTCAATTGCAAAAGTTTGTCTTTGTTATCATTCTAAGTAGGCTCAAGCATTAACTGCAATGCGGAAAGGCCGCTGTAATATAAAGGACGGTTCGTGTATGGGGAAACTGCATTCTTCTGTCAGGAACTTTTTAAAAATAGGTTGTGTGCTTGCTCACCCTGGTTTATTCTTCGACTTCCTGGCTGGTACAGCAGATATGTGCACAACGCACCCACAACCCCTGCCAGTTTTAATAGTTAATGCGCTGATTCGATCAGCTCGCTTCAAACTTTGGTGCTGAACAACGTTTTAACTGTCCCTCGCCGCTATCAAAGGCCGTGCCTCTCCTTTATTCACATTAGACCTTTGCGACGCATTTGGCCGCAGTTGCCGTCTTTTCGCCTTCGTTGGCGGCTACAAACAGCAACCATTAGCAATAACTCTTTGTCTTGCAATTCTTTCACCCATCCGGTTCTGTTGCGGGACCCAATTGCCAGAGCGCTGGCCCCAAACAAATCGATGCACCGACAAAACGCATGATAGGTATTGAGGACGATTATGCCGCTAGCCAGTGCTCTATATATCCCTCTAAAAGAAGCGCTAAAGGTGGTGCGATACCCGTAAGAGTTTGAGCATGAATAAACATCGATGCGCTCTCTGAGCTCTTGGTTGTGAAAATTCCATTTCTGGCTTAAGTGCGCGAAAAATTTTTGTGCGACATCTGCCGGAACGAATAGATCTAAAAGGTCGGTTATTCTTTAAGTGTTGGATTTATAGTACCTTGCGTTTAGCGTTCTCCTAACTGATCAAATGTAGATGCGGTGATTGCATTAAGCCCAATAGTTTTAATTTTAATTATGCAGCTAGGATCGTTTATGTGCATGTGATAATTTGTATTCCTGCATAATCGATGCAATTACATTTAAATTAACAATGAATCCAATCTTTGCCTGCTTCTTCGTAAAGGCAGTCAGAAAATTGGCACAGTTTGTACAGTGGATGTGCAGCGGGCCCTTTAATATTTGTTATGAGCTTCGGGGCTCAATTTGGCGATTTGTGCGCCTTTAAGGCGTTTCCTGCTAAGAGATAAACTGCAATATGAAGGAAAGTTTCTATGTGTTGCGTGGATAACCTAACCGTACGTCAAGAATATTGTCTATGCTTACAATAATGTACACCTTTTAGATTTGCCGCCTACATACCCTTTCAGGGAGACCAAATGGGCACGTTGGTAAAATTGTCCATATTAAAAACTCTGCGTAACTTCAATTAGGGGACCTAATGAGGCATTAATATCTCAACTTGAGCAGCATTGCTTCCTCTCTAGCACAACGGCCTCTCTGACTGACCTCCTGTTAGCGGCCTGCACCACCACGTTTCATCACCCTCACTGCTAAAGGCCCTTCGCTTTATTTGCCCGACTGCGCTTACCTTCTGATGGCATCCAGCGGCTTTCCTTTAGGGACGAACAGTTATGGGATCTCCGCAGTACATTTATATCCATGTCTAGTTCCTTTACCACGTTTAGTAGCATGTATTTTATAACATACTTTTGGCGGCCTTCTGACTGGTTCTCTCTACCGTATATTAACTTTACCAGCACAATACACAGCTCAGCTTATAATGGGAGAACCATTTTTCGCAAAATTTTCCCAACCCCCAGAGTGATAAAACAAATTCATACGAGGATTGAGGTTAATCAGTGATCAATGCCTGAGACTGTTTTCACTTTTCGGGAATTTTGCTTCCACTTTTTCTTCTACTTTTCATATCTCGGCCATTTTTCTTCTGAAAGGTGCCAGAGCTTCTTCGTCTTTTTAAATCTTGCTTTAAAGCTAGATACATACTTTTCTGCACTTTAACGCACATAACAATCTCCAGCGTTTTTAAACTTATACGTTACAATTTATACCTTACATTGCGAGAGAACTCTTAATGTGAACAAATGATTATTTCTTTATGACATCTAGCTGATATGACATTCCAGATACAGAAGCCACCGGTGTGAATTCTCTGCAAGACCTTTGGATGGTGGGCAGCCCAAGAAATTATAAAAGCAAGAACTGCCCTGTATACACTGCTGACGGCAGAACAGGCTCCCGTGGAAGACAGAAAAAACAAGCAGCCCAAATCACAGCTGCTAGCCGAAACAAATACTGCGTATGCAATCTCCACGAGCTGCTCTAGTCCAAGTAGATTTATTTTTCATTTCCGGTGAACTATTTTGAATTTAAAGTGAACATTTCAAGCAGTTTTCGGCATTTCCACTTCAACACAAAGCATTTTGTCGTAAACGCCATGTTCAAACATGCATATGTATCCGCAGCGATCAGCGCGAGTTTCCTTTGTTCTGACGCACATCACGAATTTGTTTAAAAACTATCGCTGTCATAGATTGTTTCCACTGTTCTGTTTACTTCGTGTCGAAACTCTACAGGAGTGTACTGCGCACTTGTATCCCTGTTTTATTGTTCACGCGTTGTCAGGTTCTGAACATCGCAATATTTCTGTCGGAAGCAAATATCTTTGCTCCCTTGCTACGCGCATAAATCATGATATCTTTAAATGTCACGCGTTTTCAACTGCTCTATCCCCAAGAACGTTAATGTCGAGAGAACCACTGCGATGTGACAACCAATGCGATCACGGGTTTGCAAACACGCGCTGTTGGGTGCCAGGCTGACTCGCTAGGCTCTCGACTCCAACTTCGAACATTCACAGCCTTTTAAATAATTTCTGCAATAGCAAAATCTTCTATTTTAACTGAACATTTTCTTACCGTACACCATTTACTCTTCCTCTCGCTCAGCATAGCAACTTGAGAAGCATGATGTAAATGCAAGCGAGTAGTTTTTATTTGCCTCGGTAGATTAACTTGAATTAGATATCCCACAATGCAATTGGGCATGAGAGGGCTTCAGCAGAGCGATAAGCTTCAGATTTGTCATCATAGACCTAAAGTGATCAAATATTCTACGCAGCCATGCCACGAAAAACACATCAAAAGCCAATTGAAGGAACATGTCTAAAAGCATATTAGTTTTGTACGAGATAGATAAGTGTAAGATACCTCCACACTGGATTCCGGCATGAGTGGGCTTAAACTGAGCGATTAGCGTCAGAGGTTGATCATAGGACGCAAGTGATAGTATTTACTACGTAAAACGCGCCATAAAGATCAAGAAAAAAAGTGAAGTAACACGCTTAAGGGCATAGAACGTTGCGTCTGCCGAAGAACTTGTGTACGACGTCTCCACGCCGAATTGCGTCATGAGTGCGCTTAAGCTGAGCGATGAGTTTCAGTTCTTTCATCTTAGGCCGCAAGTGTTTGCCTTTTCTCCGTAAAACGCGGCATGAGTGTCAATAAACCTACTAAAGCAACATGCCGTAGAATAGAGAACAAGAGAGTGCCAGCGTTGTTTTCCGAACTCATCCATACAGCGCGACATGCATGCTATTCGTTATCTATTAAATCAGCAGCTTGCCTCTTGCCTGGGCTCTCGCCAAGGGCAGCCGGCAAGCCCAGCTCGATTCACGTGGCAACAAGAAGCGCTCACATTGAGAGTGTCGAGTGCAGCGTTAGCATTGACGACAGGCGCTTGCCTACGCGGTGGGTGTTATGGGAAGAGAACAAGAAGGCAACTGTTGCCTGTACATCTGAAGAAGGGCCTCATTGTCCAGATGTGGATAATAAAGAAAGTGCGAGAGCAATTTGAAATCTGGTGATCGGTGCATTCTGAGCCGATCGGTACATAGATTGCTTGGAGTCAGATCGCGAAAAAACGTAAACGCAAGTGAGGGTACAAAGAACACACGTTGATGATCAGAGTTGGTCTTCTTCCTCTGATTTGTATTTCGGTTGTTTACCGGGTTGACGCGAAGTAAACATGTTGAACTGCGCGGCTATTTATAGAATGAATGAAAAACTTTATTGAATTCTTTTGGTCAGTTCCGGAGAGTCTCCTTGCAGCTGCGTCTTGGCGCTTGCCGCAGCCGATGCCGCCGTCGGGGGCTCCTTAGCAAGGGTGGTCCCTCATTCCAGGGCTCCACTGGCCCTGGCCACCTCGCACGCGTGCTGCACCAATGCCCTTTGGGCGGTGAGCTCGCTGCTGGTGAGCAGGCCCTCCCATTGCTCCGCACTCGGGTTAGTCTGTTTGTGGAAGGTGTAATTGTGTTTACACTCCCATGTGACGTGGTAAAGTGTCGGGACGTCCCCGCACCAAGGGCAGCTGTCGCTGTACTGCCTTTTATTTATAGAAGGCAATAATAACACCCCATTTCGTTATGTGCGGCAGCTAGTCGTACTTCGTCTTCTGTATGTAATTCATTACGCACTATTGAACGGCGCGGTGGTCAAGTTAATGCAGCGCGGAAAATGGAAACTTGCTTTTTTGAGTAACTGGATTGGCGCAGTTATTTTCTCATATCTCGGCAGACACCCAAATCGCTTCTTAAGGCAAGGTAGCTACGTGCCAGTGAAAGAAGAAGGAGAGAAAGAGGTGCAGTAGTGTGGGGGGCTGCGGAATAATTTCGACCATCTGGGGATATTTAAAACGACCTGACATCGGCCGGCATACGGGATCCTTTTGGGGTTTCGCCTCCATCGAAATGCGGCCGAACTAGCTGGGGTCGCCCAGAACTTAAATGCCGAAGACCCTAACAGCCAGTGCGATCACGGGTTTTTCAACACGCGCTTTGGGGTGCCAGGCTGGCTCACTAGGCTCTCGAATTTAGCTTTTCAAAGATTCGCAGCTGTTGAAGTATTGCGGCAATAGAAAAACATTATATTTTAATTGAATATTTTCTTTGCAAGAGCTCTAGAAATTTTAAAATATTTTCTCGTTTCTAGACCCTCTCTGAAAAGTGTTTCGCATCTGCATGTCTTATGACACATGAAGTTGAGTTTCAATTGTGTAAAGGGCTGAACTTTGAGGTGTGAACTGTGAGGTGTTTCATATTCTCAGCGATTATAGCGTAAAAATCATTGCATGCTGACGCCTTCAACACTTATACAACAGCGCTTGACAGAACAGCGAAACACGGTATTTTCTGAGTGGTGATTTATGTGTAAAAGGTCTTCCGCAATATTTCATGATATAAAAAGCAAGAGCAGTTCCGCACTCTCTGTTCTTGTCTTATGGAAGATTAAAGCTCTTCTCGATGTGCTACTTTCTTTAGAAAAACACCTTCGCACTTTTATTCCCTGCTACGTGGTTGCCGACACCTTGTTCTATCGCCACCTTTGAAACATGACGCTGAATTGAACAATCGGGCCATTTTGGATTCTCTGAAAAAGAAAAAACTTTCGTCCCTCCTTCATAATTTTCTGCTCAATATAGTTAAACCAGATTGTGCACATTTGTTTTCAGAAACAACTAACACACCTTAATGGCTTGAAACATGCTTAACTCGAACAAGAGACATTAACGTAAGTGGCCATAGTAACAGACACCAGAGAAAGCGAAATCATGCCATGGAAATCTCAATTCTTTCGACCCTTCTAGAAGGTAATCGACAGATACCTGCTCGGAGACTTGGAGATCGCCGGTTTGCCGCCTTTTCTTTTGTTTCACAGGTTGCCGCCAGGCGCACAGCCTGCCATTTCTTCGCCTAGCAGCAGCCACAGTTCTGAGAGTGCCTTTTTCATTCCACCACTAAAAAAAACATCCGCTCATTGTGTCCTCATGTAAGGCAAAGTAGTCAATGAACAAGGGCAAGATATACCAACAAATATTGTCATTGAAGCATCGTGGAGTTCTCCGGCCGCTCTGGGGAATCTTTCACAAAAAAAGACGGCACACGGCGGTTTTCCTTCTCTGGCCTCGTCTTATTTTTGTCGGAGTATTAACGATGTCAGTACCAATATTGCTCTGCACAAATATTTGCGATGGCTGCCTTGCTTCTTACTGAAATGATGGGCATGCGTAACAAAGGATGGTTCATTTGAAATACCACTTACCGCGTTAACGGAGGTGCATGGATAACTGCTGCAAATCACGATATTATGATAGTACCAATACTATACAATTGCTCTAATTGGTATATGAATTGTGATTACAGCAAGCACTGTAACATTCTTGATTTAGAGCAGAGGAACAGGAAGTTTGCTTTCCACAGGGATGTCAAATGGGCACGTTGGTAAAATTGTCCTAATTAAGGACTGCGTAACTCCATTTAGGGGATCTAATTAGGCATGAATATCTTATTAAAAGCAGCAATACTTTCTTTGCAGAACAGCGACCTCTCTGACTGACTTCCAGTTAGCGGGCTGCATCCTTTCCTTTAATCACTCTTACAGCTGAAGGCTCTTCGCTTTATTTGTCCGACTCACGCTCCGTTTACCTTGCTGCGCTTAACTTTTCATGGCATCCAGCGGGTGACCTTTAGGGACAAAAAGTTATGGGATCTCCGCAGTACATTTAATATCCATGTTCAGTGCCTTTACCACGTTTAATAGCATATATCTTATAACATACTTTTGGTAGCCTTCTCTCTGTTTCTCTGTACCATATATTAACTTTGCCAACGCAATAGACAGCTCATTTTTTACTGGCATTACCATTTTCCGCAAAATGTTCGCGACCCCCCCTCCCCCCCCCAGAGTGATAAAACAAATTGATATGAGACATGAGGTTAATTAATGACAAATGCTTGAGACTATTTTCACTTCTCGGGCCTTTTACTTCCACTTTTTCTTCTACTTTTCATATCTGGGCCATTTTTTTATAGCGTGACAGAGCATCTTTTTTTTTAAATCTTGCTTTAATGCCAGATAAAAAATTTTCTGCACTTTATTAACGCACATAACAATCTCCAGCGTTTTTGAACTAATAAGTTACAATTTATACCTTACATTGCGAGAGCACTCTTAAAGTGAGCAAATGATTACTTCTTTATGACATCTGATATGACGTCCTGGTTACAGAAGCCACCGGTTTGAATTCTCTGGAAGACCTTTGGATGGTGGGCAGCCGAAGAAATTATAAAAGCTAGAACTGCCCTGTCTTTACTGCTGACAGCAGAACAGGCTCCCCAGGAAGACAGAAAGCACAAGCAGCCCAAATCACTACTGCTAGCCGAAACAAATACGGCGTATGCAATCTCCACGACCTTCTCTAGTCTAAGTAGATTTATTTTTCATTTCCCATGAACTGTTTCGAATTTAAAATCAACATTTCAATCAGTTTTCAGCATTTCCACTTTTTCGCCGTAAACAGCATTTTCACTTTTTTGCAACATTTTGCCGTAAACGCCGTATTCATACATGCATATGTATCCATAGCGATCAGCGCGATTTTTCTTTGTGCTGACGCACATCAAGAATTTTTTGAAAACGATCGCTGTCATTGATTGTCTCCGCTGTTCTGTTTGCTTCGTGTCGAAACACTGCGGGAAGTGCACTGCGCACTTCTATCCCTGTTTTATTGTTCATGCGTTGTCAATTTCTGAACATTGCAATATTTTTGTCGTATTCAAATATTGTTCCTTCTTTTCTACGCGCATAAATCATGAAGGCTTTAAATGTCACGCGTTTGTCAACTGCTCTGTCCCCATGAACGTTAATGCCGAGGACTCTGACAACCAGCGCGATCACGGGTTTGTCAACACACGCTGTGGGGTGCCGCGCTGACTCCCTAGGCTCTCGACTCTAACTTCAAACATTCACAGCCTATTAAAGAATTACTGGAATAGCAAAATCTTCTATTTCAATTTAACATTTTCTTCGCGAGAGCTCTAGAAATCATAAAATATTTGCTCATCTCTGTACCCTCTCTGAAAAGTGTTTCGCATCTGCACGTCTTACGAGACATGAAATTGTGTTTCATTTGAGTAAAGTGCTAAACATTGAAGAGTGAAAGGAGAGGTTTTACATCAGTCAGCGCTTTCAGTGTAAAAATGTCATGGGGTGTTGATGTTTTCATCACTTACAGAACGACGATAGGCAGAGTAGTGAAATAGACTTTTTTCTGAGTGGTGAATTATGTGTAATAGGTCCTGTTATTATTTGTATTTGACGATACAATCAGCAAGTATATCGCCGCACACTCTCCTTTCGTTATGGAATACTAAGCTCTACCCTATGTCTTTCCTTTTTTAGAAATATACCTTCGCACCTCTATTGTCAGCTATGTGGTGGACGATACTTTGTTCCGTTACCACCTTCGACTGAAACAGGACGAAACATTACTGAATCGTACAATCGGGGCATTTTGATTTTTATAAAGAACACTTTCTTCCCTACCTTCTAAAATTCTGCTCGAAATAGTTGGAACTTTATGCAATATTATGTGTTTTGGAAGCAATTATTTGTTTCCAGAAACACGAAATATTACCTAATGGCTTGAAACATGCCTAACTTGAAGGAGAGACGTTAATATAAGTGAGCATGGTTACAGAGACGTGAGGAAAGGGCGAAGTTATTCTATGAAAATCTCAATTCTTTCGACTCATCAACAAGGCAGTGATCAGATATGTGCACCAAGTGCACATAACGCTCGCAATCGTGCACAACGTTTAGATTTCCTGCCTACGTACCCGTTGAGAGACCTTAAATGGGCACGAAGGTAAAACTCTGGTCATTTAAGACTGCGTAATTCATTTAGATTATGTAATGCGGTACCAATATCTCCCCGTAACCAAGATTACGTCCTACGCAGTATATTTATTATCTATGCTCACTTCCATTACCTGCGTATCTCGAAGGAGAGACGTCAGCATAAGATGCAACCGCTACAGGCACCCACGAAAACAGCGAAAGTATTGCATGAGAATTTGTATTGTTTCCACTCATGTACAAGGCAATCGACAGATATGTGATAAATTGTTAACTGTTAGCATGGATTCTGTTTTGTTTGCATTGCTTGTTGTCTCACTGTATTCATTGCCTCTATGTATCTCGCTAATCATCGGCAATAGTAAACAAATAAGCAGAAATTTGAGTGGATATTTGTTCCTTCCATCAAAATTCTGTGAATGCAACGATGTATAAAAAAATAGACCTTTCTTCCCACAGCCGGTGGCGAAAATTGCAAAATATTTAGTGATTTTTTTACAATATTTTTTTTTGTTTTGATACTGATTGGAATGGTAGGCATAGGCGAGCAACTCAGAAAAGGTTTCAGAAGGCCATTTCTGAGAAAAGGAATGAGGTGTTCGCAATGCATGATGGAAATTTTTTATTTCACTTCAAGTCTTTTTTCACGAGAGAGTGTACTACGCGGCTGCATGTGCAAGTGCTGCGCAACTATATCAGCGCTTCTAAGAAAGCCCAATTTAAAGCTGGCACGGTTTTTCGAGGCCTACTACCTTTAAACCTTCTGTGATTGAATGCTTTAAAACAATTTCGAACTCGATCTTTACATTCTAACCGCCTGAAAATTTGTAAGTTATGAACAGACAAGCTAGGATCAATTTTTTTCCTCCAGACTATATGGACGTCAATGGACGAAGCGCTAACTGTCTTCGGCTCGCTATAATACCACTCTCGAAAGTCACGAATTCCGCGTGCGGTGCGTCGAATCACTGAACATGCCTAATGATTAGTACTTTGTCATACAATTTGTGACAACTCTGGAGTGTTGCCTCCACGGTGGCTCAGTAGTTATAGCGTTGCGCTGCTGACCCGCAAGACGCAAGTTCGATCCCGGCCGCGGCGGTCGAATTTTGACGGGGGCGAAATCCTAGAGGCCCGTGCACTGTGCGATGTCAGTGCACGTTAAAAAACCTCAGGTGGTTGAAATTTTCACAGCCCTTCGTTACAGCGTCTCTCATAGCCTCAGTCGCTTTGGGACGTTAGACTACCATAAACGTAAACGTGTACCCATTGCCTACTACCCCGCATGCACCCGGGTGCCATCACCACTCATGCTCATTGTGCTTCCACCCCACTGCTACCCTAACACATATATACATGCAGTGTTCGGCTGATCCTCCCTCGACGCGCTCGAAGCTCTCCACCTGGGAGGAATGGGAGGCCACAGTGCACGCGACGGACCCGCACCGGCAGAAGACCGCCAATACGAGGGCCTCGGATGTGGTGCACCGACACGAACTCTCAAGCATCTAGTGCAGTGACGCCCTGGCTGGCGCGGGCTAGCAGCCCTCATTTGTGGACATTAAAGGTTTATCTCTCTTTCTCGAGTGTTTCTCTGTAAAGTAGCAAGGAAAATTAGTGAATCAATGGCATGCATATCATATCTCGCAAAATCTTTTAAAATAACCACCGTTAAAGCAACGTGATTCGCGTAGGGGATGCCTGCATATGAATACCATTCATAACTCTATTTTAAGCCCGAATAGGAGGAAATTACGAAGCAACTGTCTCACTTCTCGGTGGACGCCTCAACCGCGCCGTGATGGAAGGGATTCTCTTTTCCATGTGGGCGGGATTCACGACTAGGCCACCGCTGCGGTTGGAAGTGGAAGATGCTGACAGAGGTGCCGTAGTCGAGAGCTGAGGAATAACTTCGACCACCTGGGAACCCTTAACGTGCACTGGCAGTGGACACCACACGGGCGCCTGGTGCTTTGCGCCTCCATCTCAAAAGGCAGATTTTGAATCAGTTAGGAGGACAACAGGTTGAGCCGGACAAGGCCCTAAATTCCGTGAATCCACCTCATTAGCAAAACTTTCGGCTTTTGTGGTGCATGGCGGGGTAGATCCGACAGGTTTTAGGACATTATAAGCATAGAAGTGAAGCTACGGTGGAACAACTGCCGGAAGAATAAGCAAGGCTAATCCCATCTGTAGCATTCAACACCTCAGCTTGACTCACTGCGCCTCCATCCAAATTAAGTTTTCTCATTCATTAGAGGTTCGGTGCCCTAGATGAAGTGTGCAAATAAATTGCCTAAACTCGACGCTCAGGTGTATAAGTATAATGGAATGGTCGTTTTTTTTTGTATTAGTGGTAACAATTTATTGAAAATCTACCCATCTTCCGGTGCATGGCACTGATCAATAGCTCAGAAACGTTATTTTGCGAATTCGCCTATGAGCTACATAAAAGTTAGAAAGGTGCTTAATTTAGAAAGGATCCATTCATCAACGCGACGCTCAATTGAAACTGATTTTCTTTCAACACAACACGGAGCGTTTTTAGAACATGCTTTTGTCGTACAAGGAACAAACCAAAAGGTAAAAATATACATACTAAAGGTTAAGTTAAATATTGCAGCGCTTTGTGTACTGTAAAAATGGCCACGTTAATCGGGCCAAATAAATGTGATAACCAATGCATATAAAAAAGTAGTATGTGATCACAAAATTGATAATTGATTGTTTTATGAGGAAGTGTTGGTAGTGCGAAGACACAAGGACAGAGCAGAGAAGTGTACGCGACGAGCGCAACCTACTAACAGGCCCAATGCTACTCTATTGGTTGCTTTGTCTTTTTCAGATAATGCAACACTCATTGTGGGCTTTCTATAGGCCGGCTGGGACCCTGTCCTAAGAACCGCCGAAGTTTCAATAGCTCGAAATACAGCTCTGGCAGTGAATAACTACACACCGAGAAATCGCTAGGTGCCAATCCGCTTATTTGAGGACTTCAAAATGTATACAATGTCCTACCTCGGTAATAGACTTACAAAATGGGCTTAACTTCGTGTTTTTCGTCGAAATAAGTGTCACCCTGTGATGCGTACGATAATTAAACTATGTCAGATGCTTCGGAAAGGTGCACGGATATTCTGTCAGCCTTCGTGTAGGAGACGTAACAGGCTATTTAAGTGGTAATACCACGACGCTTTATAGTTAGGTACTGTACGAGTACGTCTCAGTGTGCCTAACTATAGGAGGTGCGCCTACGTCTAAAAGTAAGGTACCTGGACCGTTCTTTAGATAAGCGATTCAGGAATGAATAAAAAGAAAAAAATTATAAAAAGCATATAGCATTTGCGCTTCCTATCGCTTAGCATAGCAAGTTGAGAAGCATGATATAATTGCAAGCGAGTAGTTTTTATTGCCTCGTTCAAGTAACTTGTGTGAGATATCCCACACTGCATTTCGGCACGAGTGGACGTCAGCTGAGCAATAAGCTTCAGATATGTCATCATAGAACGAAAGTGATGAAATTTTCTACACAGCCATGCCATGAAAAAACACATCAAAAGCCAATTGAAGCAACATGTCTAAGATAATATAATATTTGCACATCGATAGATATGTGTAAGATGCCTCCACACTGCATTCCGCCATGAGTGGGCTTAAACTGAGCGATTAGCTTCAGAGGTTGATCACACGACACAAGTGTTTGTATTTTCTACGTAAAACGCGCCATGAAGATCAAAAAAGTTTTCTAACACGCTTAAGGGCATAGAACATGCATCTGTGATGAACTTGTGTACGATGTCTCCACGCAGAATTTTGTCTTGAGTGGGCTTCAGCTGAGCGACGAGTTTCAGTTCTTTCAGCTTAGACCAAAAGTGTTTGTACTTTCTCCGTAAAACGCACCATGAATGCCAATAAACCTACTAAAGCAAAATGCCTAAGAATATAGAATAAGGGAGTGCCAGCATCGTTTCCAGAACTCATCCATATTCCGCGACATGCGTGCTATCCGTTATCTATTAAATCAGCAGCTTGCCTCTAGCATGGGGTCTCGCCAATTTCAGCCGGCAAGCACCGCTGGATTCACGTGGCAACAAGAAGCGCTCACATAAAAGAATGTCGAGTGCAGCGTTAGCACTGGCGACAGGTGCTTGCCTACGCGGTGGGTGTTATGGGAAGAGAACAAGAAGGCAACTGTTGCCTGTACATCTGAAGAAGGGCCTCATTGTCCGAAAGTGGATAATAAAGAAAGTGCGAGAGCAATTCGAAATCGGCAGATCGGTGTATTCAGAGCCGATTGATACATCGATTGCTTGAAGACAGATCGCGAAAAAACGAGAGCACAAGCGAAGAGACAAAAGACACACATTGATGGTCAGCGTTGGCCTTCGTCCCCTGATTTGAATTTCCGTTGTGTCCCGGGTTCACGCCAGGCAAACTTGTTGAAATGTGCTGCTATTTATAGAAAGCAATAATAACACCCCATTTCGTTATGTGCGGCAGCTAGTAATATTTCAAGTGTTCTGCTTAAAATTCATTACGAGTATTGGACGGCGCGTGGCGGTTAAGTTAATGCAGCGCGGAAAATTGAAAACTGCTTTTTTGAGTAATTGAAATGGCGCAGTTATTTTCTCATATCTCGGTGGACACCCAAATCGCTTCTTAAGGGGAGGTAGCTACGTGCGAGTGAAAGAAGAAGGAGAGAAGTAGGTGCCGTAGTGCGGGGGCTCCGGAATAATTTCGACCACGTGGCGATATTTAAAATGACCTGACATCGCCCGGCATACGGGGAACCTTTTGGCGTTCCGCCTCCGTCGAAACGTGGCCGGACTAGCTGGGGTCGCCAAGAACGTTTATGCCGAGGATCCTGACAGCCAGTGCGATCACGGGTTTGTCAACACGAGCTTTGGGGTGCGAGGCTGGCTCACTAGGCTCTTGAATCCAACTTTTCGAAGATTCGCAGCCGGTTATAGAATTGCTGCAATGGAAAAACCCTACATTTTATTTGAACATTTTCTGCGCGAGAGCTCCGGAAATTATAAATTATTTGCTCGTTTCTAGACCCTCTCTGAAAAGTGTAACACAACCTCATGTCTTATGAGACATGAGGTTGTGAAACCTCAAGTCTTATGAGTCATATTTAAGTAAAGAGCAAAACTTTGAGGTGTGAGCGGTGAGGGGTACACATTTTCAGTAGTTCTAGTGTGAAAATCATTGGATGTTGAAGTCATCAACACTGATACATCAGCGCCTGACAGAATAGTGAAACACGGTATTTTTTTAGTGGGGATATATGTCTAAAAGGTCATGCGCAATATTTGATAATATAACAAACAAGTATATTGCTGCTCATCTCCCCTTGTGTAATCGAAGATCGAAGCTCTTCTCGATGTGCTCCTTTCTTTAGATAAACACCTTCGCACTTTTATTCCCAGCTACGTGGTTGCAGACACCTTGTTCCATCGCCACCTTTGAAACATGACGCTGAATTGAACAATCGGGATATTGGTTTCTCTGAAAAAAAAACTTTCTTCCCTCTTTCTTAATTTTCTGCTCAATATAGTTACACCAGACTGTGCACAACATTTGTTTCCAGAAACAACTATCATACCCTAATGGCTTTAAACATGCTTAACTCGAACAAGAGACATTAACGTAAGTGGCCATAGTCAGAGACACCAGAAAAAACAGCGAAATAATGTCACGAGAATCTCAATTCTTTCGACCCTTCTAGAAGGTAATCGACAGATACCTGCTCGGAGACTTGGTGATAGCTAGTTTGGCGCCTTTTCCTTTGATTCACAGTTTGCAAACAGGCGCAGAGATTTCTTTGTCCCGTTGCTTCCTCAGTACTAACATGTGCCTTTTTCCTTACACCACTAAACAACATCCGCTCTCTGTGTCCCCATGCAAGGCAAAGTAATCAATGAACAAGAGCAAGAAATACCAACGAATGCCGTTATTGAAGCATCGTCAAGTTCTCCGGCCTCATGTTGTTAATCTTGTACAAAAAAGACGGCACGCGGCAGTTTGCCTTCGCTGGCCTCGTCTTATTGGTGCCAGAGTATTAGCGATGTCAGTACCAATATTGCTCTGCACAAATGTTTGCGATGGCTGCCTTGCTTCTTACTGAAATGATGGCCATGCGTAACAAAGGATGGTTCATTTGAAATACCTCTTACCGCGTTAACAGATGTGCAGGAATAACTGCTGCAAATCACGATATTATGATAGTACCAATACTATACAACTGCTCTAATTGGTATATAAATTGTGATTACAGCATGCACTGCAGTAGTCTTGAATTAAAGCAGAGGAACAGGAAGTTTGCTTTGCACAGGGATATGAAATGTGAACGTTGGTAAAATTGTCCTAATTAAAGACTCTGCGTAACTTGATTTAGGGGACCTATTGAGGCATTAATATCTTATTATAAGCAGCGTTGCTTTCTTTGCAGAACAACCTCTCTTACTGACCACCACTTAGCGGCCTGCATCCCCTCCTTTTGTCACTCTCACAGCTAAAGGCTCTTCGCTTTATTTGCCCGACTCACGCTCCGTTTACCTTGCTACGCTTACCTTTTCATGGAATCGAGCGGGTTACCTTTAGGGACAAACAGTTATGGGATCTCCGCAGTACATTTAATACCCATGTTCAGTGCCTTTACCACGTTTAATAGCATATATTTTATAACATACTTTTGGTGACCTTCTGTCTGTTTCTCTCTACCGTATATTAACTTTACCAACACAGTAGACAGCTCAGCTTCTACTGGTATTACCATTTTTCGAAAAATGTTTATAAGACATGAGGTTAATTAATGACCAATGCTTGGGACTATATTCACTTCTAAGTCCTTTTCCTTCCACTTTTTCTTCTACTTTTCATATCTGGGCCATTTTTTAAATTGACACAGTGGATCTTTTTCTTTTTAAATCTTGCTTTATTGCCAGATAAAAAATTTTCTGCACTTTATTAACGCACATAACAATCTCCAGCGTTTTTAAACTTACACGTTACAATTTATACCTTACATTGCGAGAGAACTCTTAATGTGAAGAAATGTTTATTTCTTTATGACATCTGATATGACATTCCAGATACAGAAGCCACCGGTTTGAATTCTCTGGAAGACCTTTGGATGGTGGGCAGTCCAAGAAATTATAAAAGCAAGAACTGCTCTGTATACACTGCTGACGGCAGAACAGGCTCCCCCGGAAGACAGAAAGAACAAGCAGCCCAAATCAGAGCTTCAAACCGAAACAAATAATGCGTATGCAATCTCCACGAGCTGCTCTAGTCCAAGTAGAATTATTTTTCATTTCCCATGAACTGTTCCGAATTTAAAATGAACATTTCAATCAGTTTTCAGCATTTCCACTTCAACACATAGCATTTTGCCGTAAACGCCATGTTCAAACATGCATATGTATCCATAGCGATCAGCGCGATTTTTCTTTGTGCTTACGCACATCAAGAATTTTTTAAAAACGATCACTGTCATAGATTGTTTCCGCTGTCCTGTTTGCTTCGTCTCGAAACACTGCGGGAAGTGCACTGCGCACTTCTATCCCTGTTTTATTGTTCATGCGTTGTCAATTTCTGAACATTGCAATATTTTTGTCGAAAGCAAATATTGCTCCTTCTTTGCTAGGCGCATAAATCATGATAGCTTTAAATGTCACGCGTTTGTCAACTGCTCTGTCCCCATGAACGTTAATGCCGAGGACTCTGAAACCCACCGCAATCACGGGTTTGTCAACACACGCTGTGGGGTGCCACGCTGACTCCCAAGGCTCTCGTCTCCAACTTCGAACATTCGAAGCTTATTAAAGATTTGTGCAATAACAAAATATTCTATTTCAATCGAACATTTTCTGCGCGAGAGCTCTAGAAATTATAAAATATTTGCTCGTATCTGTGCCCTCTCTGAAAAGTGTTCCGCATCTCCACGTCTTATGAGACATGAAGTTGTGTTTCATTTGAGTAAAGCGCTAAACTTTGAAGTGTGAGAGGAGAGGTTTTACATCTTTCAGCGCTTTCAGTGTAAAAATACCATTTAATGATGACGTTGTCATCACTTACATAACGGCGATAGACAGAGTAGTGAAACAGATCATTTTCTGAGTGGCGAATTATGTGTAAAAGGTATTGGTATTATTTGTATTTGACGATACAATCAGGAAGTATATCGCCGCACACTCTCCCTTTGTGTTATGGAATAATAAAGCTCTTTTTGGTGTGTTCCACTTTTTTAGAAATATGCCTTCGCACCTTTTTTTTATTAGAGAAGTGTGCCATGAGGCATAAGTTGAAAAATGAAGGAGGGGGAAGGAATGCACGGGATTGAATGTTAAAAGAAGGAGTGAAGAACCGTTGCGCTGAGGTAGGCGCACAGGTTGCTAATGAAACGGTTGTCCATAGTCTACTTCACGTAGTCACTTTCGCGGTTCCACCGCAGGCCCACCTCCCTGAGGAGCCGTTTTCTGATATCAGCTGTCGCTGGGCACGTCCACAACAAGTGCCGCACATCACAAATGTCCGGTGCAGCACTGCAGTGAGGGCACCTGTCAGCTTCGCACCTCTATTGTCAGCAATGTGGTTGCCGATACTTTGTTCCGTTACCACTTTTGAAATGTGACTGAATTGTACAATCGGGGCATTTTGACTTCTATAAAGAACACTTTCTTCCCTCCATCCTAAATGTCTGCTCAAAAAAGTTGCAATTTTATGAAATATTATGTGTTTTCGGAAATATTATTTGTTTCCAGAAACACCAAATAATGCCTAATGGCCTGAGACATACCTAACTTGAAGGAGAGACGTTAACATAAGTGGGCATGGTTACAGACACCTGAGGAACAGGTGAAGTCATTCCATGAGAATCTCGATTCTTTCGATTCATCCACAAGGCAGTTGTCAGATATGTGCACCAAGCGTACATAGCTTTCAAAATCATGCACAACGTTTAGACTTCCTGCCTGCGTACCCGATCAGAGACCTCAAATGGGCACGAAGGTAAAACTCTGGTCATTTAAGACTGCGTAATTCATTTAGGTGACGTAATGCGGCACCAATATCTCCTCGTTACCAAGATTACGTCTACCGCAGTATATTTATTATCTATGCTCACTTCCATTACCTGCGTATCTCGAAGGAGAGACGTCAGCATAAGACGCAACGGTTACAGGCACCCACGGAAACAGCGAAAATATTGCATGAGAATTTGTATTGTTTCCACCCATGTACAAGGCAATTGACAAATATCTGATAAATTGTTAACTGTTAGGCATGGATTCTGTTTTGTTTGCATTGCGTGTTGTCTCTCTGTATTCATTGCCTCTATGTACCTCGCTAATCATCGGCAATAGTAAATAAATACACAGAAATTTGTGTGGACATTTGTTCCCTCCATAAAAATTATGTGAATTTCACAATGTATACAAAGAAATAGACCTTTCTTGCCGCAGCCGTGGGCGAAAATTGCATAGAATTTAGTGATGTTTTTACATTAATTGTTTTTGCTTTGATACTGTTTGGAATTGTAAGCATAGGCGAGCAGCTCAGAAAAGATTTCAGAAGGCCATTTCTGAGAAAGGAAATGAGATGATCGCAATGCATGATGGAAATTTCTCATTTCACTTCAAGTCTTTTTTCACCAGAGAGTGTACTACGCGGCAGCATGTGCACCTGCTGCTCAACTACATCAGCGCTTCTAGGAAAGCTCTATATAAAGCTGGCACTGTTTTTCTAGGCCTACTACCTTTAAACATTCTATAATTTAAAGATTTAAAAAATTTCTAATTCGATGTTTACACTGTAATCGTCTGAAAATCAGTAATATATACCGACAATCTGGGATGTTTTTTTTCCTCCAGACTATATTGACGTCAATGGACGAAGCGCTAACTGTCTTCGGCTCTATAATACCACTCTCGAATGTCACGAATTCCACGTGAAGTGCGTCGAATCACTGAACATGCCTAATGAATAGTACTTTGTCATACAATTTGGGACAACTCTGGAGTGTTGCCTCCACGGTGGCTCAGTAGTTATAGCGTTGCGCTGCTTACCCGCAAGACACAAGTTCGATCCCGGCCGCTGTGGTCGAATTTTGACGGGGTCGAAATCCTAGAGGCCCGTGCACTGTGCGATATCAGTGCACGTTAAAGAACCTCAGGTGGTTGAAATTTTCACAACCCTTCATTACGGCGTCTCACATCGCCTGAGTCGCTTTGGGACGTTAGACTACCATAACCGTAAACGTCTACGCACTTCCCGCTGTCCCGCATGCTCCCGGGTGCCTTCACCCCGTTCTACTCCTTGTGATTCCACCTTACTCCTACCCTAGCACATATACACTCATGGAGTGTTCGGCTGATCCTCCCCCGACAGGATCAGAGCCCTCCACCTGGGATCAATGGGAGGCCCCACTGGGCGCGACGGACCCGCAGCGGCACAAGACCGCCAGCATGCGGGCCTCGGATGGGCTGCACCGACATGGACTTTCAGGCATCTAGTGCAGTGAGGCCCTGCCTGGGCGGGCTAGCAGCCCACAACTGTACACATTAGAGTTTTCTCTTTCTCGCTCTCTCTCTCTCTCTCGAATGTTCCTTTGTAAAGAAGCAATGAGCGTTAGTGACCACGTCATTGGTATGTCCATATATATGGAAAAATCGTTTAAAATAGGCACCGTTAAAACCACGTGATTTACAGGGGACGCCAGCATACGAATATCATTATTAACTCTATTTTATGCCCAAATAGGAGGAAATGACGCAGTAACTTCCACACGTCTCGGTGGACGCCTCAATCGTGCCGTGATGGAAGGGATTAGCTTTTTCATGTGGGCGGGATTCACGACTAGGCCATCGCTGCGGTTGGAAGAGGAGGAACATACCGAAAGAGGTGCCGTAGTCGAGGGCTGAGGAATAACTTCAGCCACCTGGGGATCTTTTACAAGCACCCCTAGTGGACACCACAAGGGTGACTTTTGCTTTGCGCCTCCATCGAAATTGAGTTTTCTCATTCATTAGAGATTTTGTGCCTTAGATTAAATCTGGAAATAAGTTGCCAAAACGTGACGCTCAGGTAAGGTGTATAGCAATGGTAGTTATAGTTTTTTCTGTTACTGGTCACAATTTATTGAAAATCTACCCTCTTTGAGCTGCATGGCACTGACGAATGGCTCAGAAACTTTAGTTTGCGAATTCACCTTACTATAAGCTACTTAAAAGTTAAAAATGTGCTTAATTTTGAAAGGATACAGTCACCAATGCGACCCTGAATAAAAATTCATTAATCCTTCAGCACAACACTCTAGCGTTTATAGAACATATTTCTGTCCACAAATAGCAGACCGAAGGTAAAAATATACGTCTTAAAGGTTACAACAAATATTGCAACGCTTTGTGTACTGTGAAAATGGCCACGTTAATTGGACCAAATAAACGTGATAGCCGATGCAATTAGAAATAGTAGTGTGAGATCACAAAATCGATAATTGATTGCTTTATGATGAAGTGTTGGTAGCTCGAAGACTCAAGGTCGGAGATTAGAAGCGGACGGGACGAGCGCTACCTACCAGAAGGCCCAAAGCTACTCGATTGGTTGTTTTATGTTTTTCAGATAATGCAGCGATCATTGTGGGTTGCTATAGGCCAGCTGGGACCCTGTGCTTAGAACCGCCACCTTTACAATCACTCGAAACACAGCTATGGCAGCGAATAACGATACAGCGAGGAATAGCCAGGTGGCAATGCGCGTATTTGTGGACTTAAAGATGTATAGGATGGTCTATGTCGAAAATAGGCATACAAAATGGGCTTATTGTCGTGTTCTTCGTCGACATAGGTGTCACCCTTTGACGAGTAAGATAACAAAACGATGTAAGATGCTCCTGAAAGGTGCACGGATATTCTGTGAGCCTTCGTGTAGGAGACGTTGCAGGTTATTTCAGGGATGATACTACGACGCCTTATAGTTAGGTACTGTACGAGTACGTCTCAGAGTGCCTAACTATAGGAGGTACGCCTACGTCTAAAACTAAGGTGCCTGGACCGTTCTTTAGACAAGAGATTGAGGAATAAATAAAACGCAAAAATTTTATAATGACCGTGCAGCATTTACTCTTGCTGTCGCTGAGCATAGCAACTTGAGAAGCATGATATAATTGCAAGCGAGAAGTTTTTATTTGCCTCGGTCGATTAACTTGGGTGAGATATCCCACACTGCATTCCGGCATGAGTGGCCTTAAATTGAGCGATTAGCTTCAGAGGTTGATCACAGGACGCAAGTATTTTTATTTACTACGTAAAACGCGCCAAGAAGATCAAGAAACGAAGTGAAGTAACACGCCTAAGGGCATAGAACGTGCGTCTGCCAATGAACTTGTGTACGATGTTTCCATGCTGAATTTTTGTCATGAGTGGGCTTCAGATGAGCGATGATGAGTTTCAGAGTTCTGACATCACAAACCACAAGTGTTTGTATTTTCTCCGTAAAACGCCCCATGAAGGTCAAGAAACCATGTGAAGTAACACGCTTAAGGGCATAGGACGTGCATCTGTCGAAGAACCTCTGTACGATGGCTCCACGCGGAACTTCGTCATGAGTGTGCTTCAGCTGAGCGATGAGTTTCAAAGTACTTTCATCAGACCACAAGTGTTTGCATTTTCTTCGTAAACCGCGCCATGAATTTCAACAAACCCAGTGAAGTAACACGCCTAAGAACATAGAACAAGGGAGAGCGAGCGTTGTTTTCAAAACTCATCCATACAGCGCGACATGCATGCTATCCGTTAGCTATTGAATCATCAGCTTGCCTCTAGCCTGGGCTCTCGCCAAGTGCAGCCGGCAAGCACCGCTGGATTCGCGTGGCAACAAGAAGCGCTCGCATTCAGAGCGTCGAGTGCAGCGTTAGTATTGACGACAGGCGCTTGCCTACGCGGTGGGTGTTATGGGAAGAGAACAGAAAGGCAACTGTTGCCTGTAGATGTGAAAAAGGGCCTTATTGTCCAGAAGTGGATAATAAAGAAAGTGCGAGAGCAATTGTAAATGTGCAGATTGGTGTATTCTGAGCCGATTGGTACATAGTTTGCTTGGAATCAGATCGCGAAAAAACGAAAACGCAAGTGAGGGTACAAAGGACACACGTTGATGATCAGAGTTGGTCTTCTTCCTCTGATTTGTATTTCTGTTGTTTACCGGGTTGTCGCGAAGCAAACATGTTGAAATGTGCGGCTATATATAGAAGGAAATCATAACACCACATTGCGTTATGTGCAGCAGCTAGTCGTACTTCAAGTCTTCTGCTTGTAATTTATTAGGCAGTATTGAACGGCGCGGTGGTTAAGTTAATGCAGCGCTGAAAATTGAAAATTGCTTTTTTGAGGAGCTCAATTTGCCCGGTTATTTTCTCATGTTGTTTAGTAGGAAGCGCAAAAAAGCGGACGAGGAAAGGAGTCGGGGACCCAAAAACACGTTAACGAGCGCTTTTTTGTGTTTTTCTGGCCCCTACTCCTTCCCTCGTGTTTTTTTTTTACCTTCCTACTAAACAACATGCATCACCAACTAGCCTGGCAGCTTGCTCTCCTGAACTTTTTCTTCATATCTCGGTGGACACCCGAATCGCGTCGTAAGGAAAGAGAGTTGGGTGCGAGTGAAAGAAAACAGAAAGAGGTGCAGCAGTGCGGGGGCTCCAGAATAATTTCGACCACCTGGGGATATTTCACATGAGCTCACATCGCCCGCCACACTAGTGCCTTTTGGCGCTTCGGCGCCGTCGAAACGCGGCCGAACTAGCTGGGGTCGCCCAGAACGTTAATGCCGAAGACTCTAACAGCCAGTGCGATCCCGGGTTTGTAAATACGCGCTTTGGGGTGCCAGGCTGGCTCCCTAGGCTCTCGACTCGAACATTTAGAGGAATCGCAGCCTGTTAAAGAATTGCTTCAGTAGCAAAACCTTATATTTTAATTCAACATTTTCTTCGCGAGAGCTCTAGAAATTATAAAATATTTTCTCCTTTCTACACCCTCTCTGAAAAGTTTTCCGCATCTGCATGTCTTATGAGACATGAAGTTGGGTTTCATTTCAGTAAAGTGCTAAAGTTTGAGGTGTGAGCGCTGAGGTTTTACATATTCTCAGTGGTCCTAGTGCAAAAATCACTGAATGCTGACGTCTTCAACACTTATACAACAGCGCTTGACAGAATTGTGAAACGCGGTATTTTTTGAGTGGTGATTTATGTGTAAAAGGTCTTGCGCAACATTTCACGATATAATAAGCAAGCGCATTTCCGCACACTTTGCTCTTGTCTTATGGAAGATTAAAGCTCTTCTCGATGTCCTACTTTCTCTAGAAAAACACCTTCGCACATTTATTGCCAGCTACGCGGTTGCCGACACCTTGTTCCATCACCGCCTTTGAAGCATGCCACTGAATTGCACACGTGGGTTTTATGGTTTCTTTGCAAAAAAAAAAAAACACTTTCGTCCCTCTTTCCTGAGTTTCTGTTCAAGCAAGTTGCACCAGACTGTGGACAATATTTGTTTCCAGAAACAACTAACATAGGCGAATGGCTTTAAACATGCTTAACCCGAAGAAGAGACATTAACGTATGTTGCCATAGTAACAGACACCAGAGAAAACAGTGAAATCATTCCATGAGAATCCCAGTTCTTTCGACTCATCTAGAAGGTATCGACTGATACCTGCTCGGAGACTTGGTGATCGCCGGTTTGCCGCCTTTTCTTTTGTTTCACAGGTTGCCACCAGGCGCATAGCCTGCCATTTCTTCGCTTCACAGCATCAACAGTTCTGAGAGTGCATTTTTCATTCAATCACTAAACATCCGCTCTATGTGTCCCCATGTAAGGCAAAGTAATCAATGAACAAGAGCACGAAATACCAACGAATGCTGTCATTGAAGCATCGTGAAGTTCTCCGGCCGCTCAGGTGAATCCTTTACTACAAAAGACGGCACACGGCGGTTTTGCCTTCACTGGCAGTGTGTTATTGGTGACAGAGTATTAATGATGTAAGTGCCAATATTGCTCTGCACAAATGTGTTCGGATGGCTGCCTTGCTCCATACTAAATGATTGGCACGCGTAACAAAGAATGGTTCATTTGAAATACCACTTGCCGCGCTAACGGATGTGCAGTGATGACTGCTGCGAATCACGATATTATGATAGTACCAATACTGTACAACTGCTGGAATCAGTATATACGTTCGAATTACAAAAAAAAATTGTACCACTCCTGATTTCGATCAGAGAAACAGGAAGTTTGCTTTTCACAAGTATAAACAGCACCGAAAAAATAACGCACAACCCATTTAACGTGTGGGACCCTTTACCAGTAGCGGATAAATTTATGTGGAGGAACATAGCACCATTACTATAAAGCACGTACAGGCGTTTAGGGGAGCGCCTACCTTCACCGCTGCTACTGCGCATGTGCAGTTGGTTGCTGGGCTACTGATCCGGAGTTCCCGGGTTCGAACCCGACCGCGGCTGCTGCGTTTTTATGGAGGAAAAACGTTAAGGTGCCTGTGTGCTGTGCGATGAGTGCACGTTAAACATCCCCAGGTGGTTGGAATTATTCCGGAGCCCTCCACTACGACACCTCTTTCTTCCTTTCTTCTTTCACTCCCACCTTTATCTCTTCCCTTATGGCGCTGTTCAGGTGTCCAACGTACGATATATGACACAGATACTGCGCCATTTCCTTTCCCCAAAAACCAATTATTATTATTATTATTACTATTATTATTATTGTGTGCAGTTTTGTCTGGGGTGGCCAGGGGGCGCAAGATGCAGGCTAGCCGCGGTCGCGGTTCAAAAGTAGAGACAAATCAGGTCGTGAGTACTTCTGGGGCGCGGAGCGTTGTAGCGGTGGGCCTACGCACTATGCTAAAAAGTTCGGTACTATAGCCGAAGTAAAATTTTGCGTCCTTTAAATTTTGCGAGCTGATACGGCTAAAATCGCAATGAAGATGATAAAATGCCCTTTAGAGATTTTAAAGGTCGAGCTACATAGAGACGCCGATGATATACCTTTCCACGGTATATATATGCCTGTTGGCGAATGAACATCAAAGAATGCGTCAATTCGAAAGGAGTGCATTGAGGCTTGTTTTCAGAAATCGATAAAAAACTAATATTAACTTTTTACTATTTTTGTACTTGGTTGTTACTGTAATGTGATTGCGTTCTTAACATCTTTTCTTTCAGTTGCGCATGCTCCTTAATGTGGTGTTTCATTTGTAGGTTATTGCATCTAACTATAGTTTCGAACATGCTTTGGGACAAGGAAACAAATAAACGCCTACCTTTTTACTCATTCTTAAAGTGTGCACAAAACTAATTACTTTTAAGCTTCACAAAATCATTTCAGAGAAGAATTGAAGTTAATAACATTCGTCTTACACATGATTGTAGTGCATACAGAGCAACGTTTACTGCGGTAGTGATAGGCCAAATCCCCTGAAGCAAAAGTTACTCACACCGCAAATTTTCTTGTATATTTCAAGAAAATAACATTGCCATAAATAACGATGCCGTTTTATAAAACTCGTACTGACTTCCTTACTTAACCCTGGCGAGTATTTCAAGAACGCACTATAATAATTAATTTTGTAAGCTCACTGATAAAACGGTCAAAAGTTTCAAACGAACTGTAAAAGAGAATTCCATCCCGGAGCCGAAGAGAATCATTGTGCTTTCGGACGCCCCAGGTAGGAATACAGGAAGCAATTTTAAATTTAATTTGTCAAATTTTCTTCTTCATTTAGCTTTCGAATTAGTAGAAACAAATGATGCCGGTGGACAGATAAATAATCAAACAGCGTTGAGTAGCTTCGTTTTATTTTGCTTGTTTTATGAATGAATCTCGAGGCATCAGTAAAGAGAGATGAACAGACTACTTAACTGATGCGATGTATATTTTTAAGCTCGTGCTGACTTTCTTGATCAACGTTTACGAGCACTTTGACGCATTTTGTGGCCCTATCTGCGTAAAACTCTTGTTGTTAGTCTTTCCCCTCAGCTTAGCTACACGGAAGCTTCGAGCGAGTCCAATAAACGACTCGTAACTGCCTCCAAAAAAATACTGCTCTTGCATTATTTCCTCAATAGCCCTATGTGTCTCGCCGTGCCTAAATGCGCCAGGCTTTGAGGTTATATTCCTTTCAATGCAATATGTCGTTTGCTTCATACGTTAATAGCGCTAGTTAAACACTGTAACCAAAATCTCAGCTGCCGAGCAGGCAAATGGCCAATAAGGGTTTCAAGAATTTTATTTGTCCCACCAAGACCGCAATCTCAGGACTAAGATCGTTTTCTCAACTTAGCACCTTTGCCTTACGCTCATTAAATGTACCCTCATTTCAAGCTGACGTCGCTTCATTTGGTGATTACGAACCAGTCGTTAAGGGAAACAGCTTCAGGAATACGCTGCTATCTTTTTTTTAGAGATCTGCCGGAAGTTCGATGGCGATTCATAAAGCATTGCCTACAAGCCGACTACTTTAACAATAGTAC
Source organism: Amblyomma americanum (assembly GCF_052857255.1). NCBI lineage: Eukaryota > Metazoa > Arthropoda > Arachnida > Ixodida > Ixodidae > Amblyomma > Amblyomma americanum. The sequence continues at coordinate 44,210,023 of NC_135507.1, forward strand.
TGCAAACATTTCGAATTCTTTATCATTAATGCACTGATGTTTAAGCTATAGAATGTCACTTGCTTCATCTTCCTATCTCTTTCGCTCGCGAGTAATCTAGCAGTTCAAGGCATTCAGTGGTGACGTCTGGTTGAAACAGGTGGCTGTAATTGGATTTCTGACTGCGGAAGGTTGTAAACATTCATCGTCGTTTGACTGCAGTTTACGGGGATGCCTGTGTTGATGTCAGCACCGTGCGGAAGTGGGCAAGGACTGCTACCTCCTGGGCCAAAACAATTCAAGGTTGTCCCATCTCCAGGAAAAGTGTTGGCTCTCTTGTGGGACTGGGATGGTGTCGCGCATACAGAATTTCTGCGACACGGTGAGACGGTAAGCTCGGACCACTACGTTGACACCCTAGAGCGACTGAGGGCCAGATTGCAACGGCATGTTTTAAAACTAGATTGTGCGCTTCCCCACCCTGGTTCATTCTTCAGCTGCCTAGCTTATCCGCCGTGAGGGTCAGAACGCACCCACAATTCCTGCCGCTTATAATAGTTATTGCAGTGATTCGTTCAGCTCACTTCAAATTTGCGTGTTGAACAGGGCGTTCAACGTTCCTCGCTGCTTTTAGGGGTTGGACCTCTCCTTTTTTCACATTAGGCTTAGCAACGCATTCGACCGCACTTGCCATCGTCTCGCCTTCGTTGGCGGCTACAATCAGCTGCCATTTGCAATACCTGCTGGTCTTGCTATTCTTTCGCCCATCCGGTTCTGTTGCTGGAGAGAGTTGCGGCAGCGCTGCCTCCAAACAAGTCGATGCGCCGACAAACCCCATGAAAGGTATTGAGGACGATTATTTCGCTAGACGGTGCTCTATAGCTGCCTGTCGAAGCAGCGCTAAAGGTGGCGCTATACACAAAAAATATTGGGCATCAGTTAACAGAGATGTTCTCTCCGAGCTCTGGGCTGTGAGTCTTCCACTTCAGGCTTTAGTGCGCGAAAAATGTTTTCGCGACATGTACCAGAAGGAATACTTCGACAGGTTCAGTTATTCTTTCATAGTCGCGCTTACCGTACCTTGCGTTTTCCGTTCCTGTAATTGGTAAACAGTTTGTGCGATGACCGTATTGAGCCCAATTATTTTGAATTATGCATCTATGATGGTTTATTAGCATGTGATAATTTGTGTTTCTGCATCCTCGATGCAATTAGACTTAAATGAGCACTGAACCAAATCTTTTTGTTTTTTGTAAAGACGGTATGTACAGGTAATTTGCAACGCGCTCTGTATAATGTCTGTTATGAACTTCAGGCCTCAATTTGACGGCTTTTGTGCCTTTAAGACGATTCGTTCGTAGAGATAGCACGCAATATGAAGGAAAGATTTTGCGTGTTGCGCGGAAGACCTAAGCACACGACAAGAATGTAGTCTCTTCTTACAATAAAGCAGAACATTTAGAATTGCTGCCTACATACCCTTTCATGGACATCAAATGGGGAGGATGGTTAAAGTGTCGTCATTTAAGAGTCTGCGGAATTCATATATTGGACCTAATGAGGCATTATTATCTTACCATAAGCAACATTGCTTTCTTTGCAGCACAATGGCCTCTCTAACTCGCATTCTGTTAGCGGCCTTCACCCCCCGTTTTCATCACCCTGTCCGATAAAGGCTCTTCTCTTTATTTTTTGCCCGACTCACTCTCCCTCTGCCCTGCTGCGCTTACCTTTTCATGGTATCCAGCACGTTACCTTAGCGGATCAGCGTTATGGGATTTCCGCGGTTAATTTAATATCTATGTTCACTTCCTTTACCCGGTCTATTGCCAAATATTTGAGAACATAGTTTTGGGGCCCTCCTGTGTATTTCTCTCTCCTGTATATGAAGATTACGATCACAATAGACAGCTCCGCCTATACTGATATTTACCATGCGCCGAAAAATGCTCCCGACCCCCACATTCATAAGAGGAATGGGTGTGAGGCATGAAATTAATTAATAGTACTAATAATAATTGGTTTGTGGGGAAACTAAATGGCGCAGTATCTGTCTCATATATCGTTGGACACCTGAACCGCGCCGTAAGGGAAGGGATAAAGGAGGGAGTGAAAGCAGAAAGGAAGGAAGAGGTGCTGTAGTGGAGGGCTCCGGAACAATTTCGACCACCTGGGGATCTTTAACGTGCACTGACATCGCACAGCACACGGACGCCTTAGCGTTTTTCCTCCATAAAAACGCAGCCGCCGCGGTCGGGTGCGAACCCGGGAGCTCCGGATCAGTAGCCGAGCGTCCTAACCACTGAGCCACCGCGGCGGGTTAATGATAACGGCCAGAAACTGTTTGGACTTTCTGGGGCATTTTTCTTCTACTTTTCATATCTCGGGCACTTTCCTTGTAAATGACGACAGAGCTTCTTTGCCTTGCGAAATTTTCTTTACTATCAGATATTTAATGTTCTGTGCTTCTGAACCAAAATTTATTTCCTTACGCATCTCATATGACACCGCAGATCTTCATAAGAATCCACCGACTTGAATGCTGTGGAAGACCTTTAGATGGTGGGCAGCTCAAGAAATTATAAAAGCAAAAAATGCCCTGTTTACACCGCTGTCTGCAGAATAGGCTGCTCCTGAAGACAGAAAGAAGAAGCAGCTCAAATCCCAGCTGCTAGCCAATACAAGTACTGCGTATGCAATCTCCCGGGGCTGCTGTAGTCTATGTAGATTTACTTTTTTGTTTCGGATATTGTTCCGCATTCAAAATGAATATTTCGCTCGGTTTTCACCATATCCACTTCAACACGCAGCACTTCTTCGTAAATCATGATATCTTTATCTTTAAATGTCACGCCTCTGTCACTCGCTCGGCCGGCCAAGAACGTTCATGCCGAAGACAATTACAATGAGGGCGAACACGCGTTTGTCAACACGCGCTCAGGGGTGCCGGGCTGACTGGCTAGGCTCTCGAATGCTGCTTGGAACATTCGCAGCCTACTAAACAATTGCTGCAATAGCAAACGCTTTTATTTTACTTGAACATTCTCTTCGCGAGAGCAATAGAAGTGACGATGATGCTAGGTTCTTTCGGCGCAAGGGCGTCTAACGCCAAAGAGCGCCAAACACGAGCTTTTTGGCCGACTCAAGCTAAAGATATGAACACATGTTAAAATCAACACCAGGTGTGTGGGGTGTAAGAGTGCGAGATTACAGTGATGATTCCAGTCTTTCACGAAGGTGAATAAGTGAGATGGAATCCCCTTAATTGCTGTAAAGCATCTAAAAAAATTGTTATAACATTCGTTACATATAAAAGACGAAGCCAGGTAGCCTCAACCACAGCCCTTGCTTGAGCAAGAAAGGTGAGGCACCTGGTAGCGACAGCTAAGCACAGCCTTCTAATCAGGAATAAGTTGAGGCTGAGGTTACTTGGAAAAAGAGATCTCTTGAAAAAAACCTACGTCTTAAAAATTAAAAAAAAACCTATTCATTCAAAACATGCGATCATCACCTACCGAGAGCTATAGAAAGGCTAAAATATTTGCTTGTCGCTAGACCCGCTCTCAAAAGTGTTCCGCATTTGCATGTCTTGTGGGACATGGAGTTTTTTTTATTACAGTAAAATGTTAAACTTTCATTTGCTAGCGATGAGGTGTCACATCTTGTCAGCGGTTGCAGTGTGAAAATATCACTGGATGCTGACGTCTTCAAAACTTATACAACAGTGCTTAATGAAATAGTGATACACTATTTTCTTTGGGTGATTTGTGGGTGAAAGGTCTTGCGCAATATTTGATGATACAATCAGCGAATATATCGCCGCACACTCTCCCCTTGTGTTATGAAAGAATAAAGTTCTTCTCGATGTCTTCTATATTTTAGAAATATACCTTCGCACCTCTATTTTCAGCTATGTGGTTACCGATACCTTGCTCCATCACCACGTTGGAAACATACCACTGAATTTACAGGCGGGCCATTTTGGTTTCTGTCTCAAAAAAAAAAAACATGCTCGTTCCTCCATCCTTATTTTCTGCCCAGGTAAGTTCGAAATCTTAAGCAATATTATGTGTTTCTGGAAACAATTATTTGTATCCAGAAACACCTAATATTTCCGAACGCCTTGAAACATGCTCAACTCGAAGGAGAGGCGTCAACATAAGCGGCCATGGTTACAGACGCCCAAGGAAACAGCGAAATAATTATATGAGAATCTCAATTCTTTCGACTCATCAACAAGGCAATCCACAGATATTTTCACCGAGCGTGCATAGCGCTCATAAGCGCACAAGAATGTTGCCTACGCTCACAATCATGCGCAAATTTTAGATCTCCTGCCTACGTACCCCTTGAGAGACATCAAATGGCCACGAAGATAAAATCCTCGTTCTTTAAGACTCTGCGTAATTCATTTAGGAGACCTAATGAGGCAACAATATCTCACCATATGCAACATTGCTTCCTCCGCAGTACATTTAATATCTACAGGTATGTTCACTTCCTTTACCTGGTTTATTAGCCAATAATTTATAAGATTTTTTGGCAACCTCCTGTCTGTTTCTCCCTCCTGTACATAACTTAACCACTACAATAGGCAGTTCAGCCTATACTGGTATTTATCATCTGCCAGAAAATGTTCCCCACCCCCCACAGCCATAAATGAAATGGATGTCAGGCATGGGGTGGATTAATGATCACTGCCTGAAACTGTTTTCATATCGCCGGCTTTTATCTACTCTTAACAACTTCTGGTTCACCTGTTGCCTTGTTTCTCTAGTACTGAAAAATTGGTGGCTGTTACGCATGGATTCTGTCTTGTTGGCATTACATATTGTTACGTGACGGCCAGCCGAAGAATGCGACGAGATGATTGATGGCAATGAGATGGTTTAATGCCCGCTGGCCTAATGCGAGCGCTCCGTCTCTGGCCACTGCCAACTTCGTCTACTTCGTCGCAATATTGTCTGTCTGTATGCATTCCTTCTATGTACATCGCTAATCATTGGCAATGGTAAGTAGATACGCAGAAATTAGTGTAGATACTCGTTCCTTCCATTAAAGGTTCGCGAATGCCACAATATGTACAGAGAAATAGAACTTTCTTGCTGCAGCCATGGGCGGCAGCGGCAGAGAACTTGGTGATTTTTTTTACATTAAAATTTCTGGTTGTTAATACTGGTTGGAATTCTACGCGTAGGTAACCAAGCAGCTCGGAAACATTTCAGAATGCCACTTCTCAGAAAGAGAATGAGGTTCTCGCAACTCATGATAGAAATTTTTCATTTCACTTGAAATCTTTCTTCCTCGGAGAGTGTGCATCGCAGCAGCATGTGCAAGCGTTTTCTGCTGTGGCACATCACCGCTTCTAACAAAACCCAGTATAAAGCTGACGCTGCTCTTCCAGCCCTATTACATTTCGACATTCCATTAGTTAAAGATAAAAAAATTCTGTGAACACGATCATTACATTTTGAACTCTGCAAATCATCAATGATGGGCACAGATAAGTTGGGATCTATTTTTTCCCAGACAATATTGACGTTTAATGACGAAGCTTAAACTTTACTCTGCTCTCTATAATACCACTGGCGACTGTCACTGTATATGCCAAAGGAATTGTACTTTTTCATATCATTTGTGACATCTCTCGAGTGTGGCCCCCGCGGTGGCTCAGGGGTTATAGCGTTGCGCTGCTGAACCCCAAGACGCGGGTTCGATCCCGGCCGTGGCGGTCGAATTTTGATGGAGGCAAAATTCTAGAGGCCCGTGTACTGTGCGATGTTAGTGCACGTTAAAGAACCTCAGGTGGTTGAAATTTCCACAGCCCTTCATTACGGCGTCTCTCATAGCCTGAGTCGCTTTGGGACGTTAGATTACCATAACCGTAAACTTCTACCCATTCTCTACTATCCCGCATGTACCCTGGTGCCATTACCCCCTCCTGCTCCTGGTGCTTCCACCCCACTGCTACCCTAATACAAGTACTCATGGAGTGTTGTGCTGATCCTTCGCCGCCGGGCTCGGAGCTCTGCAGCTGGGAGCAATGGGAGGCCTCACTGGGCGCGACAGACCTGCACCGGCACAAGAGCGCCAACATGCGGGCCTCGAATATACAGCTCCGACATGGACTGTCAGGCATCTAGTGCAGTGAGGCCCTGCCTGGAGTGGGGTAGCAGCCCACATTAGTTTGACATTAAAGTTTTATCTCTCTCTTCCTCGAGCACTTCTTTGTAAAGATGCAATAAACGTTAGTGAATACGTCATTGGCATGTCTATCATATATGGCAAAATCATTTAAAATAGGCACCGTTAAAACCACGTGATTCACAGGGGATGCCATTGTATTGTCATGTAGTGGTGACAGCAGTCGAAGGAGCGATGAAGATGGCAAAAGTTCTTCAGAAAACTGTTTATTGGGCTGACTTGCGCCTAAAATGAACTGAATCACTCGGCGGTGGCGAAGTGACAAGCGTGCTGGGCGGTCTTCGATCATAATGCCCGCCGCTGTCGGCCGTGCTCAATTTAAAGCTGATAGCTAAATTTCGAGATAAAGTGTGCAAAGTGACTAGAACGTTCTGGAACAACGTAGAATCAGCTCCGCCTGGATGCGATCAATCGAGATAAACCTGGCCGCGTCTTGAATCGCAAACAAAGTGACAAAGCGGCGTGCCGGCAGCTTTGAAGAATGAACTAACAAACACTGCAATGATTCGCGGCATTACTCTTCTCTCAAAGAAGTATCGACCCGGTGCATTAAAACAAAAAAGGCGACTAGCAACAAGCAAAACGGTTCGTGCGAAGGTAAACACAGAGTGGAAACAGAGCGTCCCTATGGCTTTAGACGGACGGCATGGACAACTTCTGGTCATACGCGGTGTCGCTGGGATGAAGTCATTGCGACAGGGATGACTTCATAATCCAGTTCACCTAGTCAACGAAGAACCTTGTACGGGCCGAAATAGCGCCGCAAAAGGTTTTCACTCAAACCACGGCGGCGAATGGGCGTCCATACCCAGACTTATTCTCCTGGCTTGTATTCCACGTTGCCTCTTCGTAGTTTGTGGCGTCTGGCTGCAGGTCTTTGACCCGTAATCGGGCAAGTCTTCAGGCTTCTCCGCGTTGAAGATAGGCGGTGAAGTTGACGTTCTCTTCTTCGGTAACGTTGGGCAGCATGGCCTCTAGCACGGTCGTCGCCCCCATGCCATGGACAAGCCTAAAAGCATAGTCTCGGTGGTCTCCAGCACTGCGGTGTTGTAGGCGAAGACAACGTAAGGCCGGATGACGTCCCAGATCTTGTGTTCTGCATCAACATACAGGGCGAGCTTATCGGCGATGGTTTTGTTCAGGCGCTCGGTCAGTCCGTTGGTCTGCGGATTGTATGCAGTTGTCCTCCTGTGGCTGGTTTGGCTGTAACGCAGGTTGGATTGCGTTAGTTCCGCCTTGAATGCTGTTCCTCAGTCAGGGTTGAGGACGTCGGGGGAGCCGTGTCGCAAAAGAATGCACTCCACGAAAAATATCGCGACTTCTGCTGCTGTTCCGTTTGGTAGCTGGTCAGATAGTCGGTCGCTATAATGATCCACTTATTTCCAGACGTTGACTTTGGGAAATGACCAAGCAAGTCCGTGCCGATCTGCTGAAAGGGCCTTGAGGGGGGTTCAATGGGGTTCAGAAATCCTACTCGTCGGTTGGGAGGAGTCTTTCGTCGCTGACAATCTCGGCAGGTTTTCACATATTGTGCGACATGGGCAAACAGTTTTTGCCAGTAATACTTGTTTTTATTGCGGCGGAGGGTGCCGGAAAACCTGAGATGTCCAGATGTCGGCTCGTCGTGTGAAGTCTGAAGAACTTCTTCGCGGAGACACGCAGGTACAACAAGGAGGTAGGCTGTTTTGTTCGCTGCGAAGTTCTTCACGAGGATATCATTCTGTACACAGATGGAAGTCAGTCCTCGCTTGAATGAGGCGGGGGGTGAAGAAATCGTGCCTTCCAAGTACTCGATGAGGAGTTTTAGGTTGGGGTCTGATCGTTGCTGCTGTGCAAAAGAGCTGGGGCTGATGGGTGCTAGGAAGTCGTCCTCATCGTCGTCCGTCGGCGATGCATCTACAGGGACTCGTGAGAGGCTATCGGCGTCAGAGTGCTTGCGTCCGGACTTGTAAACGACGGTGACGTCAAACTCCTGGAGACGCAGACTCCATCGAGCGAGTCGGCCAGAGGGGTCCTTCAAATTGGCAAGCCAGCAGAGCGTGTGGTGGTCGCTCTGCTGGCTCTGCTGGCGTCCGTACAGGTAGGGGCGGAATTTCGACGTAGCTGAGATGATCGCAAGGCACTCCTTCTCAGTTGTCGAATAGTTAGCCTCGGCCCTGGAAACGGAACGGCTAGCGTATGCGATGACTTTCTCTAGCCCGTCGCTTTTTTGAACGAAGACGGCGCCTAGGCCCACGCTGCTTGCGTCGATAAGAACTTCAGGATTAGCGTTTTCATAAAAATTCGCGATAATCGGTGGGGACTGTAAACGACGCTGGAGTTCTTTGAAGGCTTCTCCTTGCGACGTTTCTCATTTAAATGGCACGTCTTACTTCGTCAGTTGGATCAGGGGCTCGGCGATGCGCGAAAAGTTTTTCACAAATCATCGGTAATATGCGCACAGTCCGAGAAATCTGCGCACTGCATTCTTATCGGTCAGCGGTGGAAACTGTTCAATAGCAGCTGTTTTCTGCTGGTCTGGGCGTACTCCCTCCTGGCTAACGATGTGACCTAGAAACAGCTGCTCTTCGTAGGCAAAGTGGCACTTCTCTGCTTTCAATGTTAGGCCAAACGACTTGATGGCGCCTAGTGGTGTTGGAAGTCTTTTGAAGTGCTCTTCAAAGTTCGAGGCGAAGACAACGACGTCATCTAAATATGCCAGGCAAATTTGCCACTTCAGGCCTGCCAGCACTGTATCCATTACTCGCTGAAACGTCGCTGGTGCGGAACAGAGATCAAATGGCATCACCTTGAACTCAAACAGCCCATCCGGAGTGATGAATGCTGCCTTCTCGCGATCTCCTTCGTCGACTTCAATTTGCCAGTAGCCGCTCTTGAGGTCCATTGATGAGAAATATTTGGCGTTGCAGAGGCGGTCCAGTGTGTCGTCGATGCGGGGGAGGGGGTAGACGTCCTTCTTTGTTATGCTGTTCAAGCGGCGGTAATCCACGCAGAATCGAAGTGAGCCGTCTTTCTTTTTCACTAGAACAACCGGTGCCACCCATGGGCTGTTTGAAGGCTGGATGACGTCGTCGCGAAGCATTTTTTCGACTTGGTCCCGGATGGCTTGTCGTTCTCGCGGTGACACACGGTAGGGGCTTTGACGGAGAAGTCGGACGTGTTGATTCATTATAATGCAATGCTTGGCAATTGGCGTCTGTCGCACCTTCGGCGATGTCGAAAAACACTCACTGTAGAAAAAACACTCTGTCGAGGAAAGCAATCGTCATTCCTCTGTTAGTGTGCCGGTATTCTTCGCTGAAGTTAGTAACCAGTACTTCGGCCTGGCCATTGCGGAAATGTGCGATGCCTCTTGCGATACTGATTCCTCGGTCTAGAAGCAACTGCTTGTTCTTCTCGATGATCGCTTCAGCGGTAATGGCTTTTGTGGCGCCTACGGTCGCGATAACGCTCGAACGGGGTGTGACGCTCAGTTCATCCTCCAGGACACTCAAGGCAACGTGATCTTCCGGAGTTCTCATCGAAGAGATGGCCTCGTCCGTCGAAAGCGTGATCATCTTGGGTATCAGGTCGATGATCGCCTGAAGCTCATTAAGGAATTTCATGCCAATGATCACTTCGCGAGAACATTGCCGTAGCACAACGAAGATTGCAGGACAGGTATGTCCTTTTGACAGTCACTCGCGCCGTGCACCGTCCTGATGGCGTAATGAGGTGGCCACTGTGGTGCGAAATTGTGGGCCGTCCCAAGCGGTCGTGACCTGCCTCGGCTGCGCAGCGAATGTTCTATTCATCACCGAGTAATCGGCTCCTGTGTCGACTAGAGCGGTAACTTTCCGGCCTTCGATAACTACTTCTAAGTAGGACGTCCTTGATCTTGCGTTTCACCTCATCCTGGGCGTCGGGACACGGCTTTGTCGGGTATGGGAATCGTGGGTAGAACGTGTCGTCGAAGCTTTTCTCGGTAGCGGCGTCGTTTTGAAGGTGGCTCGCGTCGTGGTCGAGGTTGTCATTTTATGCGGTGTCGGCGTGTCGGGGGCGTCATCTTCTTCCGGCATGGTCGTTGGAATGTCTTCGGTGTTTCGCTCGTGAGCAACCTCACCCCCAGAGGTTGCTCGTTTCCCCGACGTGGGCTGGGAGACTCCTCGTAAAGCGGCTGCGTAGCTGCGGCGTGGCGACGCAAAGCGCGAGGCTGACAGCATTAGTGAGCGTGAGCGGTGGTTCGGTTAGTACCCCTCTTGACGCAGGTACTCGTCGATTTCTTGCGGACGTTGGCCGAAGCGTGGTCGTGGTGCGTCAACAGCAAATCGACCAAGACCGGTGCGTGTGTACGGGCAGTGACGAAGAATATGGCCTGCCTCACCGGAATGGAAGCACAGCGGTCGGTTGTCGGAAGTACCCCAGGCGTCGCATTTCCTGGGGCTTGAGCGTCGTTCGTAGGCTGGGCGGGCGGGGATAGAGAGGCGGCGTTCGGGAACACGTTGGTCATGCCGGAATGGACGTAGGGGTTGTCGTTGGGGCTGAAGAGTGCTTACTGCAGCGGCGTAAATAATTTACTGGGGTTATGTGGCCATCGGGGTGCCAAGTGCCTGTTGCGTGTCTTCCCGTACCACATTCATCAGAGTCGCTGCTTGCGGCTGTGGGGAGGATGGCAGTAATCGGCGTAGCTCCTCTCCGACAATTTCGCGGATAACTTCCCGCAAGTTGTCGCTGGTGGCGGCCGTCGTGTCCGAACGCATTGCACAGACAGCGGAAGGGCGGTTGTACTGCCGCGCCCGGACGTCGAGAGTCCTCTCGATCGTGCAAGCTTCTTGATGAATTTTTAGACTGTTTTTGGCGGCTGGCGGACGAGGCTGCCAAAGAGTTGTTCCTTTACGCCGCGCATTAAAAATTGAACTTTCTTTTCCTCGGTCATCTTGGGGTCGGAGCGGCGAAAGAGGCGCTTCATTTTAACCGCGGACGGGCTCATTCGGAAGCTCGATCATATGGACTCGAGGAGTCGTTCGGCTCTTTCTTTCCTCACGACACTGGTGAATACCTTCAAGAGTTCCTTCTTGCATAGCCCCCATGTCGTTAGGATAGACTCGTGCTTTTTATACCACCTGCTTGTTGAGCCCTCCAGTGCGGAAAAGACGTTTCGCTGCAGCATCCCTATTGTTGAATAATGTCTTGCGCTCAGATTGGTCTAACCATTCTTCGGTGTATTCGCCTAGGGATTCGTTGAAAATTGGCGGCACCCGCGGCTGCTGCAGTATGATCAGGGTCGACATCTTTGGCAAGGTAATGGCGCTCCTAGCGGCGTCCTTTCGCTGTCTGGTGCGGTCCGGCAGGGTCCCGAACTCAGGCTGCTCACCCTGGAGACTACGTATTATCCGACTTGCGGATAATGCGGAGTGCAGAAGTGGAGTGCGAAGGAAAGATGAAGTGTGTAGATTGGTAGATTCTGAGCTGATTGGTGCATAGGTTGCTTGGCGTCAGATCACGAAAGAAACGAAAGTTCAAGTGAGGGGACAAGGGACAACGCTGAAGGCCTGCGTAGGTCATCGTCCTGTGATTTCAGTTTCCGTTGTTTCCCGTGTTGACGCCAAGCAGGCATGTTGAATTGTTGGCTACGTATAGAAGGCAATAATAACACCCCATTTCGTTATGTGATGTGCGTCAGCTGGTAGTACCTGAAGTCTTGGGCATGTAATAGATTATGCAATATTGAATGGCGTACTGGCCACTGCGCCGCTGACAGGAAGTAGGAATGTGCATTGTAGCCCACCAAGAGGAGCCTACCATTCCACCCATATGAAATATTTTTTTCTGTGAAAGCCATGTCTTCTTGACTGCCGTATATATAGAAAGATGAACTGGAGGGAATGCAAACAAAATAGAAGGTTATATACTCAACTCGTGAAGGTATTCTACCACCAATATAGAAAGAATATGCGGTAGAGTAAACCGCCTGTATATCTCCAGTGAGAGGAGTGCGTAAAGCGCAAGAAAAATAGCATCTTGGTTAAATTATTTGTTCTTTTTTAAGAAAAGGAAATTGCACAATAAATGACTCACTGTTTGGTGTGCACCTCAACCGCGTTGGGAGTAAATGGAGGAAGGTTGCAGTGAAGGAAAACAGAGAAATAGGTGCCGTAGTGTAGGGCTTCGAAATAAATTCGGCCACCTGATGACTTTCAAGTTGCACTGACATCGCACAAAATACAATTCAGAATTTGATGGTGGCTGCAGCCTGTGCGGAGCGGCATTCTCTGACGTTTTCCACGTGGACTGAACCTGCCCTTCCAATCCACGTCCTTCCCAATCCTTCATCTCCTAACCTTCTAGGAAAGCTTGGGAGGCGGCGCTCCTCAGCTGCCTTTACCTACAGTCCCAACGTAGCTTGGTCGGCAGGGCGCGAGCAGCGCCAGAGGCCATGGGGTCTCTAGACTAGGAGCTCCACCTAGGTTTGTGAGGACCTTGGCCATAGGGCCTGGGCGCAAATACCTCCTTTTACTGATTCAATAAACGTTTACCACCACCACCACAGCACACGCGCACCTTTAGTGCTTCTTCAGCGATTTTTCATCACCTTCGGAATAATCCTGCCCAGAAAAATATTCAAGCGGTCTTCATGGCATTATGTTGCAAAAATATAGAATATATTTGTGCGATGCCTGAAATATTGGTGACAATATATTGCACTCTCACAGATATTTTCGTGCCAGCAGTACTGTAGTCATTCTGGAAGAAATTCCAAACTGGGATTTTTAAACAACGGCGCTTTTGGGGACGTATAATAATATAATTATTTCGTTCCAAGCCGAAGAGAGAGAAAACTATCTCACAAACAAGATAGAATCCAGTGTGATGTGCCACATGGGCACTTATACCTTTCCCGTATAGACAGTTAGCCAAGCATGCTCGAGCGAAGGTGAGCCACACTTTGTCGAGAGCCGGGTGGTGCTGCTGCGTAAGATATGAATTGGCCGTATGCAGTTGTATTGTTCCTCCATTGTCTTTTTTAGGTTTTTCTTAACTACGAAGCCGATTTGTTTGATACAGCGTTTGCCAAGGAATATCCACGCAAAACGCTTTCAATAAGTCACTCGTACTGTCTAAATAAAATGAAACTCGAACAAGAAAACACAAAGAGAACAAGAAAAACGATAATATATGAGGGAGATTCAAGATCAGCGTAAGAGGTTTTTAGTTTCATGCGGCGAAGGCAGTTGCGTGAAAATTGGTTGTCATGCTTTTGCCTCACAGTATTACAGTTGCCTTTTTCTAGACGCTGGTAGCACATTTTAGTACATTCTAAGAGCCTTCGTATGCAAAAAATAGTGCTAAAACAGAAGGTCGCCGTTTCTTCATGCTTCTAAATTGTGGTGTCCGATAATTTCTGGCGCTCTATTAACCCTCATTGAATTTGCCGGAACTTTTAATCTTTGAATTGCCAACGATTAAGAAAGCTGCTTTAGCAGACCATCGCACTTGGTCTCGAAAATGATGATAGGAATACATGAAATGGAGTTCTCTCTGGGATAACAAGACCAACGAGCCCCGAGAGCGGGGCTGTCATAGGTCATTCGCAGCCACACATCCGAGGATATTGTAAAAATACCAACAATTGGGGCTAGTTTGTGCGTCGTGTAGAACTGTGAAGCGATAACGTAACTATTTCTACCAACAGCACAGAAAGAAACACCGTAAGGAAAGGCCCATCAATCTGCTCTTGGTATCCTTGGTATAGTTGATGTGGATATTATTTAGTTGAACTATAAACCTCTGAGTAAACGACTAGCTTAACTACAAATGTGATAAGGTAAAATATGTTTATTAAGTGAATAAGCCTTATAGTTATTATGGCCTAGCTCTATTCTGAGAAAACACCATTTACAATGCTGTGTCCAATATATCGCTCTTCTAACTCGGAAGGTTTTTTTTTTAAGTTACGGTATAAGCTTGAACATCCTATATGTTACGGATAGAGCAAAAGAGAGGCCCCAAACTTTGTCTCCAATATGGGTTTTGGTAGCACTTGCTTTACTTAACAAAAAATACTGCCGCTGATTTTTTCGAATTTCTTAGTGCGTTACGAAGCAAATTTCAAGTGCGCATCGTTTGTAATGCCCATGCCTAATGCACAAATAGAGAAAAACTAGCTTCACAGCAAGGCTGAAGCCACTCTCTCTCTGAGTATCCCTTTTCTCAGGAGTCTCCACTATAAAGCAGGACATACTTGTAATGCAATAGTTTTTATTTCCGAGTTGTGTTAGGTACAAACAATTAAGACTGCATCACGGTCATCTTGCACCATAATGCGAAGAAAGACGAAGTAACGAACAGGTGTTCTTCATTAAAAATACAGCTTGCAGTCCACCCTCACATCCATCACGAGATAGTGGTTACTGGATGTCCTGCTGTCTAGTAATTACCATTGGCATGCCGTACAAACTGAAAATCAGACCGAGTTCCCAAGCCTTAGGCAGCCGTAAAAAGCTTTCTGAGTTTTAGGTGCAGTGCATGCATCTGTAAATAATATCGTGGTTCTGTCGAAGGAATCGTTTCATTGGTATCCAAGTGTTTCTAAGCTCCTGGCGCGTAAAGGGAGTTTTGAAACCACGAGTTTCTTCAGCCCGCCTACTCCTCTCGCGGCGACAGTTCTGGTCAACTGGTACAGGTTTTCTAGAAACAGCTATCTGCAGCTGGCGTCTTCTGCCTATTTGTGTCCATGACTTTCGGTTGATACTGAAAAACAGCTAGTTTTGGCTCCTGTTATTCTCAGTAACTCAGACGTTTTGCTCCAGAAATTCATTCCCGCACTTCACTTCAGTATAGTACTCAGGTGTTCAGCTTAAGTCTGACGGTTTTAATCCAGATACACGTTCAAGGCCCCTGCATCGTACATTATTTGTTCCAAAAGATAGGCGTATTGTGTTTTTGTTGCGGAGGGAGGCAGCAAGCCGCCGCCAAATCCTTCAAAAACGACTCAGACCTAGAGGCAGCGACAATCTAGAGGTTATAGGTAGTTGTCTGGAAAGTTGTGATACCAAGACTTTTATCTCTCCAAACAGGAGAAAGCCTATATTGTTGTCAAAAAGGGAGCAATTAAGCTGCGCTTTAGCGCACCTACTTTTCGGGGCACGGTATGCTGGCCAAGTCCCAAGGTAGATTTCTATGACTAAATGCGCCGAATATTTAGTGTTGGAAGGGGAGGCATACTCCGCGGCAAAACATAGTAACTTGCTGTAGTTAGCATTGGAAGGAGGCTTTTAAAACCGGCACCGGAGTTCTTTAGGTTGGCAAGCAGTGGAGGTTCGAACCACGGTTAAAATATTTGTAAGTCCTAGAACTTCACAACCTTTGAAGAGTGAATTTGTTTCTGGTGCGAACGTAATTTTAGTGAGGGAAGTTTTTGCTACGTGAGTAGTGCTTTTTGGCTTGCCCCGGAAGAGGCGCCCATCTTGAGCACCTATCTAGATTCATGTGTATGCCTCCTAGGCTTTTGATGTCTGGGAAGCTGGGGATGTGCGAGGGTACAGTGGACTCGTATCCACAGCACGTAGTTTCGGTGCATAAGAATATTCAGATTTTACTTTTTGGGGCTATTTATTTAAGAAAAAAAAACGGTGACAGCTTAGTGATCTCGCGCACCAGCCCTTGAAGCTGATTTATTCGGGCCGCCGCTGGTTGGAATCTCAGTCGTGGATATTGACGTAATTGCTTTTCGATAGGCTCTGAACCCCCTGGATATGCATCGACAAGAGACGATTTTGCTACATATTAGACCCCAGAATTGGTGCTTTCCCACTAAAACTAATTACTTGCATGATTACGACTTGTTAATGTGAGATTAAGTGGCGGTTGTATAGGTATTTGTACTTTACGGTATGTGGAGGCAGATAATACGAGAGCGACCTCACGTGTACCCTTATCAGGCACACATTTCAGCTTTCCATATAGCATTTTTTCGCCTAGGTCTGCTCTCCAGTACGCCGTTCTTGAAGCACAGCGCCGACGATGATTCTCTCCTCAAGCGGCATCTTTCGCAGAAGCTGTCGCAGATGGACCTTCCCACATTCCTTCGTTTGCGCTATTTTTTCCTCCTCCGTCCACGGTAACCGCGTTATGGATCGTTTCCGCGCTACGCCTTCCTACTTTCTTACAATAAACTCTCGCCTTACCCTCCTAGCACGTCGACCCGCCTTCTGTGGTAAACCCTCCGGTTGGTTCCCACGGCAACGACGTACCATGTGTTCTTTCTCACGTTTTCGCCCTACCCTCCTCCTTTCAATTCCACGGTAATCATTGTCTGGTTCGGGATTGCTGTTCTCTCGCTACACACTCCACTCCCACGGTGACCACCTACCAGGCATTCCCACATCCCCTTACCCCTCCCCTGGTTCCCAAGAGTGATGCCCAAAGGGCCAACTTGCGTCGGGACCAGTATCCTCCTCCCCAAAATATCTCATAGCACCAACCACCAGTACCGCCACCACTGAAACCACCCTCTGTATCAGGATCCATAACGCACAAAATTCAAGGGACACAACGCGAGCGCTAAACTCTTACTAAACGAGCTTAATTTTAAGCTGGCACTTTATAAAAATCACGCATAGTGCAGGTATAGACTGCTAACAACGATTATCTTGTCAAGGTCTTGATGTGTCAAGGAATGAGATGAAAAAGCACAACAAAAACCACGAATCAGTGAGCAAGTTTCACACTATCGCCCGCTGCCTTGAATCTAAGAAAGGTAAGCCGTTTCTTGGTAATGACACCAGAGGATCACGCACACAATTTTCCAATCCTTCTTTTGGTTCAAGTGTAGGATTTCTTTCAATAGATATTGTCACTGATAAACGGTCGAAGCACTCAAACCAGGTTTAATTAAACGTGCTGGGCGTGCAAGACAGCGGGGAGCTCGAGCGAGGAAGAAGATAAAAACCCCTAGCCCCTAGAATGCGCAAGGCACGGCAAGTCCTATCTAAAACAGTTCGGCCGCAGTATGACGCCACTGAATTCATTGGTACTGTGGCATTACTCCCCCTCTCTGAAGGGCAACGACTCGGTGCCGCAACAATGAGAAGCAGGAAGGCAAGGGACGGCGAATGTTCCGGCGGCTGGTGTAGACACGCCTGAAGAGCTAGCGGGCGTGGTACGGCTTCATCCGTGCGACATGGACGACTTCGGGGGTCGGCCGTCTAGAGGAGCGAACTGTTCCCTGGGGTAGAACTTCATAGTTCACGTCACTGACTTGGCGGAGCACCTCGTAGGGGCCAAAATATCGCCGTAGAAGCTTTTCAGAGTGCCCACGCATGCGGATTGGGCTCCACACCCAGACTTGTTCGCCGGGCTGGTAATGCACATTTCGGTGGCGGAGGTTATAGCGCCGAGCGTCGAGAGCTTGCTGTTGCCGGATGCGCTCTCTAGCTAGTTGGCGGGTGGCCTCGGCGTAACGAACGAATTGGGCAGCACCCGTAACAGAGCAGGTAGTGCTAGCTGGAAGCAGCACTGCATCCAGCATGGTTGTAGCGTCGCGACCATGTACTAAACGAAAAGGATTGAAGCGCGTTGTTTCCTGGACTGCAGTATAAAGGCAAATGTGACGTAAGGGAGTATGGCCTCCCAGTTCCGGTGGTCCGCATCGACATACATGGAAATCATGTCGGCGATCGTCTTGTTGAGCCGTTCGGTGAGGCCGTTGGTTTGAGGGTGGTAAGCGGTTGTCTTGCGGTGACTGGTGCCGCTCAGGCTCATAACCTCCTGCGTAAGGGCCGAGGTGAACGCTCTTCCCCTGTCAGTTAAAACGATGGTGGGTGCACCGTGACGAAGCACAATATTTTGGATAAAAAAGTTCGCAATTTCTTCAGCGGTATCACGGGGCTTCGGAGAAAGAGTGCTGTCCCGCGAAGTCGCCGAGTTCTTCGAAATACGCAATAACTGTTCTTCCGGGCAAACACGGAAATTCACAGCCAAAATTGGTTACCAAGAGCTCGGTTCGGCCATTGTTCAGCTCAACAATTCCGCGAGCAACACAGACTTGCCGACCAAGGAGCAGCGAAAGGTTGGTTTCAGCGATGCCACGAGTTCCAGTTATGTTGTCGCAATCTACGGTAGCAAACATGCTAGCTCTCGAAGGATTTAATACGTGGTCGTCAAAGACGCGTAACTTAGTCCCGCGTGGCTTGGGATCGTCGACAACAGGGGGTTGAGTGGAAAATGACACGACAAGCTCCTGAAGGTTGATGACAGCACCGTACCCCCGAAGGAAACCCAAACCAAGTATCAGGTCTTTGGAGCACTCGGGCAGCACAGCAAAGCAACCAGGGAAAGTAGCACCGTGGATCTGGATTCGTGACGTGCAGACGCCAATTGGCGCAACAACATGGCCACCGGCGGTGCGGATCTGTGGTCCAGAACAAGGGGTCAGAACCTTTCTGAGGGCCGTGGCTAACCGACTGCTCATTACAGAAAAATCAGCGCCGTTATCCACAAGTGCGCTCACATCGCGATTATCAGCGATTACTGGGATTTCGTCAGACACCAGTCGGTCGCAGTACGTCGTTGTCGTTGAGGTCGTCGGGTGAGGTCGTCGTCGGTCGGATCGTAGACGCGAATCATCGGGTGGAGGCTCTTGACTTGATCCAATAGCGGCGGCCCTACCCCCGGGGGACGCCATCTTTTGCTGGATGCATGAGCTTTGCTGGATGAGTTTGAGTTTGCTGGATGTATGAGCTTAGAATAAAGCTCTCTTATCGTTTGCCTCGGCACGTACAAAGTTGTTTAAGAGAGGAGTACTAAAAACATGCCTGTCTAATGCAGTAAATAAGTCGACCGCCTAGCCTAATGACAAGAAGTTTCCGTAATCAGGTTGATCGCCTTCAGGAAGCGGGATACCCGATGTACCTTGTAGTAGTAGTAAAAGAAAACATGCGTAGACAAAGAAAAAACAAAAGGTTGACAGATAAAGAAGAACGTCCCATCAAAATTGAAGTAATGCCTTATATTCACATGCTTTCCCAAGGCCTCAAAAAGATTGAAGAGAAAATTGGAGTTAAAATTCTCATGTCAGCGCCAGAAAAATTGTCCCGCGTGTGTAAGAACACATGTGCAGACAAACAGGATAAAAAGGCCTGCTCTGTATGGCATCAAAACCCATTTGTAACTTGCACCAAACACGTTAGTGCAAGTTGCCGCTTTCATGTGGCAAGTTTTATATTAGGCAGACAGGGCGGTGTCTGAATAAGCGACTCAGCGAGCACCACACAAATGTTAGAGATGAGCGGCCAGGTAATTTGGCTCGTCACTGCCGTGGTCACAAGTGCACGCCTAAGTTCGAGGAGTGTTCAGTGTTAGTAAAAAATAGCGGTAAGAAAACGAGGGAGATAATTGAAGCTACGGCGATGGATAAAGAGGGATTAAAAAATTTTCACGGTCAGTGATCCTTCAGTGTCATTATCAAGAAAAGGCTTAGCTTTCTTAGATTAAAGGCAGCGGCCGATAGTGTGAAACTTTCTCACTGATTGGTGGGTTTTATTGTGCTTATTTATCTCATTCCTTGATACATCAGCACCTTGACAAGACAATCGTTGTTAGTAGTCTATACCATTACCATGCGTGATCTTTATAAGGTGTCAGCGCCAATTAAAGATCGTTTGAAGAACCACATTGCGCATTCAAAAGAGACAAACACAGGAAAAAGCCAAGAAGACGGAAAGAGCGCAATGGCTTTTTCCTGTGTTTGTCTCTTTTGAATGCGCAACGCGGTTCTTTAAAGCAATGCACCAACTAGCCCAACAAGTTCTTCTAATCTAAAGATCGTTTAGTGGAAGTTTACTGCTCGTGTTGGTGTCCCTTGAGTTTTGTGCGCTATGGATCCGCATGTTCACTACACACTAGCCCGAACCCTCACCCTTCCACCCTCTGGTTACGCCTACATAGGCTCTCGCCATAAACCATCATTTCCTAGTAACCCAACTAATCCTTCTAGGGTAACTACACTCCGGTTGGTTTCCATAGCAACCATTGACCAGTTCAGCCTTGTTACGTTTTCGTCATGCCCTCCTGTTTCAACACCAACTATCCTCCGTTTGGGAATTCCTTCGCTCTCCCATAATTGATTTACACATTATTCCTTTTCATTCTGCATATAATCAATTTATGTGCCTACAGGATTGGAAAAGAAGTTTAGATGCTTCCAAGCGCTCAACCTCCCTTTACCTCGCGAATAATTTTTAGCTGCCTCGTATGGTATTTGCAACTGCAAATCTTAATTAGTGCAGCTGTAATAACGACAGTACTGCAAAAAGGTGCTGTCAATCTTCGAATGTTTCTTAAGTAACTTAAGGGTTCTTTAAGTTCCTGCAACATGATGCCACCAAGTTTTGCGCTTGTGACCTCTTCGACGAGAAACACCCCTGGTAAGGATGTCTTAAAATATTCCATTAAGAATATGTACCGCACCAGCATTCTTATGAATGAAACATCACCAAAGCAAAAGGGGTGCATATATCTTGAGCATTGGTAATAATGGAAAAATTCAACGAGGAAGCTGAGACCAAGTATAAAATATTTCAATTGACACACAGAGCGCATGCTGCTTGGCGTAGAGGCTGTGTGGAATGGATAATGTAATTTTTTTTACCTGTAATATTTTCTTTGTAAAATTAGTGGGGTAACAATTTTATTGAACATATGAGAATGCCAATTCTCTGAAGTAATATTACTGTAGCTTAAAAACGGTTCACTGCATGAATTTGTAAGCACGCGTTTTCCACCTGCACATAAGATACATTCCCAACTTCCATAACTTTCACACATAAATTCGGCAAAGGGTGACTGATGCGGACTAACATAATTATACGCCACCTGATTAACGCAGCTCGTCACAGTCATCCTGAGATTAGACACCGCTCAAATGATGCAGCCAAATACTATGAAGCCCAGGATAGGAGGAGAATGGTTTATGTTAGGGCTTTTTTCTTTTCATCTTGAGCTGCCCTTAGGAAAAGAATTTCATTGCGCACTAGAATAGAACAATAATTAAAAAGACGGTCAGCATGTTTTGTGCTTTACGCATATGGCCATTAAGGACGTCACGCTTTAAGTCCCCTTAGCTCTCAGTACAGCGCCATGCGCCATGTGTTGTAATTTGCATACACTACTGCCTGGGTACTCTATCGTCATTTTTTATAGGGTTTTTCAGAAACTTCAAATTATTTGGAACATGTAGTGCTGCTGCCGTGGTCCTTCCACGGAGGCAGATGTTTTAAATGAGTGAACGGCTCCGGTATGCTGCCATAGGCGTCTTGTGCAGCTTTATGCAAGGTGAGAAGGCTCCGAATTAAGCGGCGGATATCATTCTCCTTCTGCTCTCAAGCAGAAGAAGAGCGTAGCAGGGCTACGTCACATCAAGCACGGTAAAAAACGAGGGATGGCTCGGGTGGTGCCCTGCGCGAGACATGTAAGCAGGTGTACGTAGGAGGCAAGCGAAACCTTAAAAAATAGTGATTGGTTATGAGTAACGAGAAGCGCAAGATCTATCTCACTCCAGGTGTACAGCTCATCCGCGCTGTGAGAAAAGGAAAAAAAGGGCAATAAAAGAGGGCAGAGGGAAATATGTGGCAAAGGGGACGGATGCAAAGGGCTTTCGGTCAGCTGTGGCTGTTTATTGAGCAGTCACCTCGTGGAGCACACGAGCGTGTATAGTTGTGCCTCCATCGAAGCGCTGCCGCCGTGGCCAGAATTTGATCGCGTGCGATTGGACACAGCATCCGATAGCTCTGGCCAGTGAATCACTCCTGCGGTTGCGCCAAAAGCACCGGAAGAGGACGAGCACGCTGTTCACCTTAAAGGAAGCCGCTGATGGCGTTGCCTCGGCAAGCAAAGAACTCAGCCAGGGAGACAATGCTCCCTGCCCAACGTAGTAAAGAGAGCACAGGAATGATACACAGCTGATAATTTCGCTGGCAGGACGGGTTCTCAGCGCAAAACTCATCTTTCATAGCCGGACAACTATACTTTCCCGCCAACCGGCATGTCCTTCTACCTACGCCACCAGCCTCCCTCTATGGCCAAAAGAAACGGAGTTTTCACATCCGCGCTATCAATCACTTCGACAAGAGCACTCACACAGATCGATACACAAAATCACAGAAAATCTAATCGGTTGGGCATCGGTCACCATCCATTGCTTATCGGTTTCGATCCAAATCCCCAGCGTATCCGTAAGCGCTGTCACCATGTCACAGAGTGGGGCTTGTTCAGGACGGCACTCAACGACTGCCTGCGATCAGTTCCATGGGATCTACAGAAAGCTTTGTTTGCAGCGCTTCAAAAAGCCACTCGTTCAAAATGGGTGAAAAGCCGGTCACCTCCGGATCTGCACCTTCTTGGGCTCCGGGCAGCCCGTCGTCGGGCGAAACTGGTGGTCACTCGAGACCCATCTTCGTCGCAACGCCGAGACACATTACACCGGCTAACTGCTGTGGCGCGCCGACATGAGAAGCGCCTTTCTCGCCCCCGGTGGCAGGACTGGTGCGCGTCTCTTGGCTCATCGTCAACGACTGCATCGATATGACGCCCCTTCCGTCTCATAGAATACGGCAAGTGTTCAAAAGACCCCGCAAGTTCAGCATGTCTTACTTCGGGACAGACGTCAAGCCAGTTCGCTTCAGAAGTCATGACTTTATTGCCAGCTTTCGACCAACCACCAGCGCATTTCATCTACCCGAATACTATTCCTTCAAATGTGGGCTCGCCCCTCTAAGCAAAGACGACTTTGAAGGCATGCAGAAGCAGTTCATCGTGGCTGAGTCTATTGCAGCCATAGATCTAACGAAACTGCATAAAGCTCCTGGCGCCAGATAGAATTACATATGAGGTTCTTTTTTTAAAAAAAACAAGCCTTACATTGAAATGGTTACTTGAAGCCCTGAACACAGTTTGGACACGCGGAGACGTTCCGCCATCTTGGAAACATATGGAAGCGGTGCCGGTCCCTAGCCCCGAATGGATCCTAGCAGGTTAAGCAACCTTCGCGCGATAGCGCTTACGTCCACTCTATGTAAGCTGCTAGAAGGGATAATAGCTACGCGGTTCTCATGGTGGCTGGAACGGTGTCACTGGCAACACCCGGCTCAGATTAGCTTTCGCCCTCACTTGGGCACTGAGGACGGACTGGACCACCTATCAAGCATGATGCTGCTCGGAGGCAGATCTCAAAAAAATCTGCTCGCTTCTAAACACGGACGTTCCCAAGGCGTATGACAACGTCAGCCACTCAGCGATCTTGGCCATTCTACGTTTGCTTGATCTCCCTCCTCGAGTACACAACTTTGCGGCTTCGTTCTTGGAAGACCGTTCCATCGTTATAAGCATCGGCAAAGGAAGGTGTTGGCCACTTCACCCTAAAGGGGGGTGTACCTCAATGATCCGTGCTGGCCCCTCTATTATTTGACATCGCCCTGATTCCTTTGGCATGGCAACTGGCTAGTATTCCGGATATCTTTTATTGGTTGCATGCGGGTGACGTAACGGTTTGGTCACTACACACGGACCTTGCCCCCCAAAAAGTAGGCTTTAAGACTGCTCTCGAGAAGACGGGCTCTCAGTGGTGCACCAAGATTGGCCTGGCCTTGTCGCATGAAAAGACAAACTTTATGGGTATCACAAAGCGATGGGGTAGACGCCGTCTTTTGCACACACCTATACAGCTCTCCTTGAACAGCGAACTCCTTGCTACAGTGTCGTCGATGCGGGTGCTAGGCATCGACCTGGACAGCTCTGGATTTGTAGCACAGCGGGTTTGATCTACCCGACAGAAGGCATGCAGTACGCTGCACCTACTTCGGCGAATTGCCCAGAAAACATGTGGTGTATGCTTTAATATGGTTCGAACATTAGTCTGCTCTGTGTTGCAGCCTCGGCTTGTTTATTTTAATAGCGCAGTGAAGCGCCCCAGAAAGCGCTGAACGCGCTGCACTGCACAGTTTATCAAAATATTTTACATTTACGGTAGCAATCTACGGTAGCAAACTATCTTCTGAACGACTGTTCGCGAACGTGAATGTACGAGTATTATTCGTGCGAGTCACTTTTGGAGGCGGAAATACGGCTACCTAATACAAGCAAACTTTATCTTTTCTATCATATTTCATCTAATTGCACAAAAGTAAAAAAAATTAACAATTGTTATTGAAATTATGCTCTGTGCACGGTGTTTATTCTAGCTTAAAGAAGGAATATTGAGCTGTCTTCCAGTACTCAACAATTCATTCTCGGCTGGGGTTTTTTTCATCAGCGTCCGCTGCCATTACATGTGCCCAACCATCCCTCGAGGTTACTGAAATCGTCCTCTGTGACCTATCTGCCCAGACGCCTCGCCGCTTGGTTACAGCCGCTGACGATGTTTTCTATCATGGCTGCGACAATGTCATTTCAGTTGTCTCTGACCACATTGCTGATAGGGGCGCCACGGTCGTACCGAGCCCGCGCTTTATATCCCTAGGAGCTTTTATTGTTCCCTCACTTCTTCGTTTTCCCCATGCGTCCTCTTGGACCAAGAATATATAGAGCTCCGAAACTGATAACAAACGTGGTCTTCAAAGACTGAGATGCCCAATACCAAAACTTTTAAATGACACTAACGTTTCATTGATGTCACAACTATCAGCCACTGTTGCCTCTTGCATTACAAATATTACGGCTTTCATGCTTTTGCTGTAGCTGATCCTACTTGCTTTGTTCGGAAGTACCCCATTCCTCCTTGTGAATTAGTTTTTGTTTTCGTGTGTAATGACTATTCTTCATGTTTGATTTTGCTGTTTACGAAGGTGCGGTAATAATAATTTTCTTTCTTGAATTTAAAATATTCCAGTTTGCTGCAGTCCGCAACAAAGGTGCTTTGTTTTTGAGCACAAAATATTAAGGCAAATTTATTTGGCCACATGCTTTCTGCGACTGTTCTATCACTTTAACGCATTTCTTTAAAGGAAACCGCAAAGACAGGCCTAAATAAATCAATTTATGATATAGTAAATTCTATGAAACCTCCTACGGTGTTGAAAAGCTATATATATTTTGAACAATGGGAGGTCCAGGACATTTCTGAAATTCGTGAAGAGTTGAAAAGTTCACCCGCTGCGATGGCTCATTGGTTAGGGTTCTCGGATACTGAGCCAGACTTCCCGGGTTCGAATCCAGCCGCGGTGGCCGCGTTTCGATACAGACGAAAGGCAAAGGTGCTGCGTGATGTGCAATATCAGTGCAGGTTGTACATCCCCATGTGGGCGAAATTATTCCAGAGCCCTCTACTACGACACCTCATCTGTCTTTCTTCTTTCACTCGCCCCTTTATTCCGTTCTGTACATCGCGGTTCGGGTGTGCACCGAGATGTGAAACAATTGCTGCGTCATTTCCTTTCCTCAAAAGTCAATCTTTTAAAAAGGTCCCAACGTTTACGGCAAGGAGTGATTCTTCTAAAATATTCATTTTCCTGCACATGACAAATGAGCTGACCTTTTGCGTTGAGATAAAGATGTTCTGCTGGGGATACCACATGGAAGAATCCCATTGTAGTAATGGGAACTGTATAGTGGGTTCAGCGCCATTGTCTTGTCTAAAAAATGAATTATTCATCTCAGGCTGCAAATAAAAATTAAGAAGTGCGCAAGATCACGTGTTCAAAAAAGATGTATATATACGTGCGGCTCTTTACAGGTCGTACGGCTTTCGTAAAAGCAAAGTCAGCTGCTGATATTTGGGAAGAATGAACTCTTTTGCCGTAGCCTTACTTTTGGTGCTTGGCGTCACGACATGCGGCGCCAAAACTACGGTGGCAGAACTTCAGCAGGTAAGAAAATTTCTTTTTTGTCCATGATCACAGATAGATAACAGGTTATAGTAACCATTACAATCTCCTAAGAGCAGCATGCTCGTAATGACGTCATTTATATATAAATAGCTCCATTAATGGCATATTTGAGCTAATCTTGCAATGATTACATTATAGACTTCCGATTTAATTGACTTGCATTGTGATAGCGCGATAAAAAGTTTAACCGTATTTAGTAATGGAACGACCATACTTTTTTCGCCATGAAATGTGTGAAAACTTTAAGGTTGCATTTCTAATGCAGGATAAATATTCATAAAAATATTTAATCTGTAAAAATACAAACATTCAGGCATGCTTAAAACACCCAGAAGTAACATCGCCTACACAAAGTGGATCAGGTCAGTTTGACACATTTTGCTTTAACATGCGGCTGCATTCGCAGCTTTCCGCTAAGGACGCAGTTGCTCCTTTTGATGAAAAAAATCTTCCTGTGCACTGTAGCTCTTCTTCACACGGCTTCCACGGCCGGCATTGACCTAGCTCTGCGTGAAGGTGTAGTACAGGGCGTGAGTAGAAAACGCTGTGGACGTCAAGAGAGGAACGCCTGATTTATGGGATTGTAGAATATAGAGACTCTCGCCGACTGTGGTGAGGGCTTCTTGCCACAGCAGATATTAGAGTCGCAGGAAAATTTTCCAGTTCTGATTCGATTCTTATTTTATTTCTCGTTATTATTATTTTCGAGTTTCTTATTCTCGGTTTATGCACTCTCATGGTATCTGCGGAAAAGAAATATGAGTTTCCTTTATAGTTTCACACATGAACCCCGTGATGAGAAAAAAATCAGTTACTGCGCCTTTGCTTTCGCCAAACAAAACACCCTTATCGCCACAGAAGGCTTTACTCCTTTCGACATTGTAGCGGGTGAGGCTGCGTGATGTACTGTTGTCTCCGCCGTTTTACCTGTGTTAAGCTCTTTGAATAAGCTATTACAAGCTTTTCTGTGAAACAGGACAATCAGTAAGCTCGTTGAACAAATGCTTCATCAGGCACTGCTTACAATCGAAGTAAAACAAAATGCACTTTCAAGCACGACCTCTGTGTTCGAGAGCCTATTCAACTTCTATCTCAAATGCGAGCGTACAGCACTTGTATCGAGAGTTAATGCTGTCTATATAGAGGGCGGCTACTGAAGGCCACTCTAGCTTGACTCGCAGCATTCAGCGCAAAGCTTACCGGCATTATGACAATCTTTAATACGGTAGGCCGAATATCGAAAATTTTTGTTACATGGCGTGCTTTTTTTTCTCTCTCTGCTTCTTAGCCCAGTATCTTTTCATTAAAACTACTTTCCGGGCGAGTTGGTGCTATATGAGTCTAGAAAAAATAACAGTGCTAACACATGCAAGCGCAGAAGAGACGAGATTCAGCAGACACAAGCGTTTTTCGTTCTCTAAACTTTTGAACGTCACTAAGGCTAATGCAATGACCACATGAGTGATTATGATTGCAAAACACGCGCTACTTTGGACGCTACTGAAACACAAATCTGAATGCCCTCAGAAATTACTGCATGTTCCTACTCTGACTGGTGGTGCTTACAGGATCTGCATATGAAAAAGCAAAGGAACACACCTTGCACAGTTTGAAATTAGAGGGAAATTTGATAGAATAGTTTGCTCTTGAGGCATGACTATGCTGTTGTGCAGAGTCTTTCACACTGAAGGGGAAGTGGGAGTGCGGAAGTGCATGACCGCTACGCTTGTCGAGAACAGAAAATTGGGTGAGCTGGCAAGGGAGAATCGGCGGCATTCGCGCTTGCGCAATAATCTGTGCCAGCTGCTCTTCCGCGCATGGGTCTTGTGAGTACATTCGCGCCGGCTCTCGGTGGCAGCGCTCCTCGAAGCGCGGCGGTCAGGAGCTCCAAGCTGTCTTATAAACCTGGAATACCCTGGACACAACTTTTAAGCGTTCCTTGCACACGCAACCACTGCAGTAGGCAGGATGCTTCATGCTAACCGAGGGGATTTCGCTGAAGAGGATAAAACAGCAGATGGGCAGAAAAAACCAGGACAGAATGCTTAAGTGTTGTATGGGGCCTTCAATGAAATCAGCAGAACAGAAAAGATCAGTTGCAGCGTTTCGGTGTATCCTACAAGACAAGAATTCGCGGTGGGGGGAAGTTTTTGCAAGGCGCGGTGCGCTAGGTGGATGTAAGGAATTATACACGCCACACAGTTACTTGCGCAAAGGATTTTCCGGCTGACCGAGTCGCCTTGAACTTTTTTATAATTGGCGTGGTAGAATGGCACCAATCCATTGAAGGGGTTTTTGTTTCTGGCTCAAAGTAACTAGCCCATGTTTCCCCATCGGTTCCTATGCGGGACAAGAAATCCTTCTGTTCAGCATCTAAAAGCTTCAGCAGCTCAGGAAAAAAACTTGTTATTGGCTATCTGTACTTAGCTGTGACGCTTCGTGGAAAATACCTAGCGCATGCCGTAAGTTTCAAAGTCTTGATACTTTCCGCCGCACATCCTCGGGTTAACGAAAGCTCCTCAGCCAATTCAAGAACCGTAATGCACAGGTTAGCACGTATGATTGTGTCGGTGCGCTCGAGCGTCGTGGGAATAGTTGCAGTGGCAGGTCACCCAGGCCGCACATGGCCCTACATATCAGTTTCGGCACTTTCTGAGGCTATGACTCGCTGACCAACCGTCCAGCATTCCAAAAACAGCGCACAAACTGTTATGAGTTGGACAAAAACTTTCCATGTCAGCTACACGGAATTCAACGAGAGCTCGCTATTTGATACTTGAGCGAAGGTCTTTTAGTAGAGCATCCGCCTCGCATTCTGAAGGGGCTGGGTTCGATCCCCAGTGTCGCCAGGTACCCACCAGTTTTATAATCGGTACAGGATTTCCGGCTTGGTGCTCGGCTTTTCTGGGATTAACTTCTAGGCAAAACCGTCTTGGACCAAACAGTTATGCTGACGGGCCAGGGATTAGATCCGCCGTAAAACAATACTAAATCCGCCACGTGCGGTAAAAGCCCATTTGTGCCCAACCCACCAGCCCGATTTTCTTGGGTAAGTATAGTGGCACCGTCTGTGTGATGTTGCTGAAAGTGGGCGCACATACCCAGGAAGCATGCTTTTGCTGTCCTGTAAAATTACAGCTCAATGTTTTTCTGAAAAGGAGAGAAACATAAGAGTCATTACTTTTTGGGCGAACGGGTATAATGACTTTTATCATGTGGCTAGAGGGTTCGTACCAAAACGAAAAGCAAGCTTCTAAATGTGTCTTCAAGGGATTTCTTGCACTTGCATTTGAGATTCTCGGACTAGAGTACTTACCTGTTCTCATTTGGTAGCTACCCAGCCACCGAAGCGAGGGAAGCATACGATCTCACAGCTGGTCTTTTACTGGTCTCGGTGCCAGCAACCTAGCTTTATGTTTAACGCGTCAAATATTTTCCGCAAGAGGCCGCTCTTTCTCAAACTGAAAGAAAACAGGAAAGCGGTATCCGCTAAAAACTCATTTCATAAGAGATTAGAGAAAGATGCTGTGGGATTTCAATTTCTGCCTAATACAATTTTATCTGTAAGCAAAGGAGGAAGATTCTAGACTAAATAAGCCGAAAGATGATATAAACTGCCCCCTTTGCTGATCTGACTAGAATTATGGAGGGCAGTAATTAGGAGTTTGCGCACTTTGCTTAAAATAAAATATGAAAGAACACCTGACATTCGGTTCTTGGTGCTCTTTAAAGGCATGGAAGGCTTGTTCTTCTTTTCCAGAAAGCTAAAGCTTAACTCTCCCAGAAAATGACGCTAATTAGAAGTATTGTACCAGTATGGTTCCTGTATCCTCGCGTATCTTAAAGACCACACGCAGCTCAGCAGCAGTTATTTCAACGAAAAGAAAAAGCCCTACTTTTCTATATGTTGGCTTCTGGATAATTATTGGAATGTCGTGATGATGCCAGTTTTTAGCTGCAGTGAACACTTTCCTATACTTTCTTACTCAGGCCCTCAACACCGGTGACAAAATCTGGACTGTCCAAAGAAATTATACAGTTACTGACAACAAAGGAAAACACTTATGTGTTTATGCACATAAAACTTCTCTGGAAGAGGACGGCTACCGGTTTGAGCAAGGGTATAAGGCAGGCGAGGGCTGGTGAGTTTGTTCACAAGGCATTTGTCTCAGACATAAATCCAAACGGAGTGGTGATGCCGAGACAAGGCAAAGCCCCACATATGATCCCTTAAACGAGAGTGTTATCTGTGCATTGTACTTAAGAATTCAGTATAAATTTGTCACCTTTTATCTTCAGGAAAACCTCACACATTTTGTTGACATTTGTCTCTTTGAGAAACTTAAAGCTTGCATCAATTTCACAGGAAGAGATTCCATCAGAAATAATGATTTTGAATCTTGAAGTTCAGTCGTGCTTTCAGTACAGGTGAAAGGATAAAAAGCGACAGCTAAAGGCATAGCCTGACAAGGGCCATTGCTTCATCCAGCAGTCGCAGTGAACAGGACGCAAATGTACACAAAGGTTACAATAACAAAGCGCGTAGGTAATAAACAGCTATTTGCACGCGCATCTGGCAGAAAAATCAATATCACAAAAAAGCGTACTTAGTACTAGGAACCAAATTTCGGAATTATACAGATAAAAAACATGTAAGAACCGATACAGTCAGCCTTTACCGTAATCATTTTCTAATAACCACTCCTTGAGTAAACTATCGAATATACTCGAGCAGAAATCAATGCTTCCTCGTATTGTATTGAGCAGAGGAGGGAACTGGTTATTGGCGTGCCTTATGCCATAATTAGTACGGATTTTTGTTTTTATATCCTCCTTGCCGAGGCTGTAGTGGCGGGGAAATTTGTACACAGTGTTCTCATAGAGTAAAGAGCGTTACAACATAGTGGAATAATAAAGCTTAGCGCATAAGTGTGGTCCTTCAGATATTTATGTATCGTGCATGGGACGCATGGTAAGAAACGATGTGATAGCATGCAAACACTCAGTGCGCAGAACTCGATACGCATTTGGTAGAAACCCTTTTGCTGTTTATACTTCACGTGCCACGAGAGGCGTACAAAGTTCTAAAAAGGCCGAAAACCACCTCGACGCGCGAAGCATTCGCGTTAGGTTTCCTACGTTGGGCAAGAAATTTTAAATAGAGAAAGTCATGCTAAGATTATTTTTATTCTCTAATATAGTACCATTTACTATAATGCAGGAATATATATCTCTGGCATTGCTATCTCTACTGTACACAAGTTTTTGCCTTTCCATCTACATCACGAGAAAACTGAAGAAAACGTTTAAACAAGGTGCGCAGTGTTGCAGGTCCCTGTGCAATTTGAAACCACGCCTAAAATGTGCCAGCCGGTACCTGTAAAACTTCAATATCTGCATAATGCTGCCTGATATGTCTGTAGAGGTTATATCTGCTGAGCCATACCATATACTGCCGCGGTTCATGTGTCTTCAAATGAACCTTTCGAAGAAAAAATGGAGTCTTTAGTAACGCCAACTTGAACAGCTTTGTCATCGTTATACCTTATGACATCGCACTGCTGTTTTTTTTTCCTTCAGAACCAGCAACCGCGCAACTAAGGTGGCGCAACCAAGCCAAGCAACTAAAACAACAAGTAGTTCGGAGGGTGTTCTGCTTTTCTTCCAAAACTGTTCGCCACACAACGCTTCAGTTTACGTGTTTTCAATGTTCCTGTGTGTAAAGGAAGTTCTGATCGGTTCTGTGTTATGCTTAGAGCGCACTGTCCCCATGCGTTCGTACGACGGCCCGTTTTCGCCATACTTTGATATCGAACGTTTTCAGTACACCATTCTTCATGCCATCGCCTAGGATGGCGACCTTGTGATCAACGTGGACTTGAATCGAATGTCTGTCCATGGGTTAATCCTTTTTCGCTGCTGATTCTCTAAGCTGGTTAGGAATGTCTGGTAAGATTTCCTCCCTTTTCTTTTCCTGCCAGCTGCTGCAAAGGCAGTGCTGCTGTTTCTTCGCTTCGCTTTGTCTCAAGAGCGGTTCCAGAGCGCAGTCTGTCTTCCCAAAGGCGTTGTTATATTGTACAGAGAGATCACGGAACCCTCGTTCTCTCACATCACCATTGAAGTAGCACTCATGCAGTAGGCAGGCGTGCGCAGTACTCCTGTTCAACTCAGTTGCTACCATCGCTTTGGCGCGTTAAGCGTCTTTGACTTTCATATATTTTGAAACCTGGTTCTCATACCTTGCGGACACCTCATACCATGGAGTCTCCACTGTGGAGTGCAGGAAGCTTGATAGGTTTACGAGGTTTCGCTTGAACTTGTGTTCATCTCCTGGTCGTCCTCCTGAGCGATGGCACGAGAGACAAGGACCTGGAATGGGGTAAATAAAAGTTCATTCACTTACAGCGCTCGATCTGCAGGGATTTTTTCAGAACAATGTGCAGCACTCATGCATTCCCGCAATGGGGTAGTCTAGGCGTAGCACACACTAGACCACAAATTTTTGCGTCATATCTTTTTCTTCCATGAAGCAATATAAAGCAGTCTTATTGTGGCGGTACACGCAAAAAATTGCATCGTACTAACGTTTGCACTTCATATTAATGTTCGGACTATAATATCTGCAAAAAATTATAGATGACAAATGCCCCTGATGCTGCCGAGTATGCGCGAGCATTAGTATTCCCGTCCGACGCAGCAGCCGCAGCCACTGACAACTCCAGCACATGCGAGCGGGTGGCCTGTGCAATATTCTACCCCATGCTCCGCTCTCGCTCTCTAATTCAGCAATCATAGTGTGCGAAAGTGTACCCGCTTTTCCCACCCGCTCATGCGCGGCACTATATTCGGTTGTAACCCTTACATTTTCAAATTACACGCCTCGTGGGCTCTTGAAACACTATACGGGTGTTCTTATGAATGCTTCATTTTCTTGTGTATCAAAGCAGAAGGTTCGTTTTGTCAGCTT
Organism: Amblyomma americanum; assembly: GCF_052857255.1. Lineage (NCBI taxonomy): Eukaryota > Metazoa > Arthropoda > Arachnida > Ixodida > Ixodidae > Amblyomma > Amblyomma americanum. The sequence goes on from NC_135507.1 coordinate 44,243,032, forward strand.
GGTGTGTTTATGAAGCAGTGTTTCCAGGAATGGAAGTGAGGATTCAAGCTCGCAGATTTGTTTGCCATGGGAGATAATCATTACGCCGTTCTAGTTTATGTTAGCGTGACAAGTGTCACTTGTTGCTCTTCATGGATTCGCTATCAATATTATAGTGACGAATGCTCTATCAGTGCTGCCACAAGCGGTGTTCAATGTGGTTAATTCTATCCAAGGCCATAGCGTCCTCTCATAGAACATTTAGCAAGAGCGGTTCATGTAAGGATGCGGATTTCACAGCATGTTTATCTGCCAAGTCACTTTCCTTACAGGAGCGAGACCTCTCCCATTGATTTACAATTGAGACTATCTGATACCAGCTGCGGCCTCCTGTCCCTGCAAATGTTTTAAAGTCATCCGCTGAGACGACTCCCACCATCTCCTGATAACTTATATTTCTCTGGAATCCAACCCGCGGCACTAAGGATGCAGGGAACCCGATATTTTTGCAATAAAAAATAAATGTGACCACAGGTCTCGGGCAGCCTGTAGCCAATAGTCTATGTTGAACGATTTCATCAGGACATGTGTTGAAATATTCCGATGCGCATTTCGGCATTGTCTTCGTTTTTCTTAACACGGTGCCCAATCAGTCTAGTTGTCATGGTTTGTCCCATCTGTGTAATGTGTTGTTTCTGACGGTTGGGGAATTGTATCATGCAAATAATAATAAATTCTCATATCTAAATCTATCCTTCTCGTTAAAATAAGCTTGCGCGCCGCGCTTCTCGCCCTAGTTTTGCGCTGTAAATGCTGACGCTCTTACATCTCGGTCGATTTGTTAAGAATATTGTCGGTGGGGTTTGTTGTTTGAGCCCGGTGAGCACTAGGATATCTTTGAGGATCGTTTCGCCTCTGTACGTCCAACTTGGTGCTTCTGGGATTATTTTCCGCAAACCAATATGATAGGATGGTGTTTCCACGGAATAATATTTGCGTTAAGAATGGCATTCGACTACCTCCCTTCGAAAGCAGCTAGAAATTGAGTGTTAGCTCTTGCTCGTCGTTGAAAATCATCGCCCTATTTTGGACTAGATGAGCGTTATCAAGACATTATCAAACAAATCCGTGAATACATCCTATAAATTAGGGCGTTTTTACTGCGCTGCGATATTTTAACTAGGCATGTTGTCAAGTTGCCTGCCTTTCAGATATGCGCTCCTTACAGGGTCTCGGATCACGGCTAATGAAATGCTAGGTGTTTCAAGGAAGAGTAGGCAATTTTGCAAAACCTGCTTTTTCGGATAAAAATATGGCTTTAGCAGCATAGCATTACCAGTGCTGGCGGACACCAGCAAACTGAAAAATGGTCCTAACTATTTAGTTCATAAACTAGTTTCTAATAACTCACTTATTAACAACTGCAGTTAGGCGCCGGATTGGAAATACTGATTTGTAGCCTGTCAATTGTAATAGCGACATGATTTTGATAAGTTCTATAACCCGATTACCCACGGCGCTCTGGCGCGAGAAATTACGGCTACATTTTGCCAAAGTGCATGTCCTTTACAAAACCGTGCAGGCAAAGCAACCCCTCTATTGCTTGTAACATGTGGAAAGAGGCAACGTTTGTCGAGTCGCAGCGCCGGTGCTAATTGCGTTTTTGAAATTTTAAGAAATGATATGGCTATTACTAACTACCGTATACAAATATCTGTTTGCAACCAGGCGCCTAACTCTACTAGTTAAAACAATTGCTAAAAACTAGTTAACCAGATTGCTGGCTGACACTAGTCTCCAGTTTACTGGTGTCCGCAAGGTTTGGCTGTACTAAGCCACAAAATTCATATTTATGCCTCAAAAAGCCTGTTCTAAATTTCTTAATGTCTTCTCTGAACCACTTGGTATAAGTACGGCTTTTGTTCTGTGCGTTTCTTGAACAGCGGAAATCATTGAGTTAACTCAGGAACCATTGGTTTTATTTTTTTATTATCACATGCATTGAGCCTAAGTATTCATTATTTCCGAATTTGTTGCGCATGCCTCCTAATATACTCTAAATTTTCATATATCTAAGCCTCTATGATTTGCATTTCCATACCTCGTTAAGCTGTTATCAATTTAATATCAAGGCTTTTCGCTACTGCACGAAAAAGGGCACTTCCAATGTGCGACTGTTACGTGTTATCCCTTTAGGTCACATTAGGTTTGGTTTATGGGGGTTTAACGACCCAAAGCGACTCAGGCTATGAGAGACGCCGTAGTGAAGGGCTCCGGGAATTTCGACCACCTGGGGGTCACATTCATAATCTATTTTTCTTTTTCTTTCCTAATGCACTCCACACCAACATATTATTTTGTATGCTTCTCACTCAAGGGAGGACGTGCGGTAAGTTTTGCCTTGGCTTGAGGAGCGCATCTCTCAGAAACAATGACATCATTCTTGCAGCAAAGGCCCAGTTGACTGAGGTCTCAGTCCAGCAAGCTAAGGGGTGAAAGTCATATGGTGTTGGATTCCGACTTACGGTGGATTGCAATGCTTTCTCTTTTATTTTACTACATTACGGGCGGAAAATGAGTGCCACTGGCTAAAGTGCCGTTGGACAAAGACACCATATGCGTGCTGTCATTCACACTGTTCTGTTCTAGATCTCTGTTCTGGTGTTAAGAATTGCCCAGAACGCAGCCGCCTTTAAATTAAACCATGCCGCACTACTAAGAGAGAAAACGCCCAAGAAGGCAGCGATTCTTAGAAAATGGGATAGTAAACTTCACCCTTCACCGGCTAAGTTACACTTATGTTCCCATGCTCCTTTTCGCATGTAATCTTCGAGGGGCCGGACCAATTTGTTTTCATTTCTCTCTGCGCTACCTTCCATTGTCTCATTCCTTCAGCCCATCCTACTTAATTCGTTTCAATTTTGCACCATCATTAATTTAACCATTAAGATGAGTGACACGCAGTGGGAAGGCCCACTACGTTAGCAGCACTACAACCATTTATCATGGTCACGAGGCATCTGTCGTCACTAACAGGCTGAAATGTGGGGCTGGTTAGTGCATGATCCTGTTGCAAAAAGCAGCTCTTACACGAGACAGAGGAGAGTGGAGACAAAAGAGTGGGGAGAAACGTGTGAACTTTTTCTCTCTCGTAATCTCGAGCAAGCGCAGTTTCTCGCCGAAAGGTCACTAATGCCTTCAGTGAAATCAAGGCGATCAGTGGCTGTATGTGACGTGAGAGAAACTAGTGAGAATAGGTGAGGATATGAAATTGCTTTCACGCCCACCTTTCACGGCGCGATGTGAAGGCCCATGGTGGGTGAGTATTCTGTTCTGCGCTAGCGCGTCCGCTACTTTGGAGTAGGGATGTGAGGACGACTGAGAAGGCAAAATTGTTATCGTTTTCTTTTTTTGTGTGTTCTGGCCATTCTGAGCAAGCGTGATGTGGTGAGAAAATGTTGCGGACGTGGAAGCCACTTGAAGTCGGTGTTGCAGAGTAAACATTTGTCTGTGGCCATATCGTATGATGCAAACGAGTAGCATAAATACTCGAAAATAGGCTAGAGGCGAAGAGTTACTGCTCTCAAATGCTATGAAAAAAAGCAAAATAACAGACATGCTGGTGCACAGGCATAGTGGATTGTAGCCTCCACAGGCTGGTCAATTCGCTGTTGCAACGGCGCAACAATGAAGTCAAACTCCCTCTGCCGCTTCTGGCTTTTACATTTCAATATCACAAAACTTCATTATTTGGGAAATAAATATTACTACAAAATGTAATCCGCGTGATAATGTAACAGTACCTCTATTTTTAATGAGAGCATAAGTGTCGTTATATTTTTCTTTATTTCAGGCATAAAGCAGATCTAATAGGAAAACTTTCGCAGAGCGAAAGTGGTGCAGTGCTAACCGTGAAAAAACCGGAAGGTGAGATGGAAGGCTGCATCCTTTCGTTTATTTCATCGTCACACATGCAACTGCGACTGCTTTTGCACGATATGCTGAATGCCTGTGTAAACTACTGCATATAGGAAAAATGTGTTATCTGACAGCGGCTACATTTACTGTGCAACAAAGCCATTTCTGTGCTGTAATATTTTGCGACATGGCGTCTAAGATTCTCCACGCGACTTTTGAAACTGTTTTTCTAAGTGTGTAGGGCTGCTCAGATGACATCAAACGTGCCGACTATATTTGAAATCACTATAAGACAGAATGAAAGGGACGCTTAATGCCTAGGTAGAAAGATCGCTTTTGAACGGCAATAAATAAAATGGATGTTGAGAAGCTCTAAGGTGCGCCTAGGAAGTGCTGGCGGGTGCGCTTTTTGCTTCTCTCAGACGGCAGAATATTTTACCAAAGGACACTTTATCTAATTTTTTGTTCGAGAAGCAGTTTCGGATGGCGGTTAAAATGAGTAATTCCGTATAAATGCTTCAACTTCTAGACTGGAAAAGAGCGGCATGCGTGGATTTTTAAATTTTTTGAACGATTCGTGTTATTTTTATGAAATTGCGAAGTCGAAGTATATTTTTCACGACAGTAGAACATAATGTTTGCCTGAAAGCAATAAATCATATTATTTGTTTCAGATGTGCACAAAATGCTGCGCCTCAGTTTTGATGAAAGGACAGAGCAAGAGAGATCAGAGACTTGAGGAAGGCGCACGTGCGTCTTGTCACTCATGAGTCCTGTCTTTTTTGCGCAGTCCTGCCATCAGATTGAATCAATACCAATATGCCCAAATTTTCACTCTGCTACGCCTCGAGTCGAATTGCTCGACGAACTTTCTTTCACGGCTTTTAACTACTAACAGCAGTTTTCAATAAGTTAGAGAGGCTGATTTTTAAGTAAAAAACATAATGTAGCGTTCTTGGTGTGGCGTTGCGCACACGACGAGACGAATACAGGAAAGAGTAGGACGACAGAAAGAGCACAGACTATCAACTGACTTTACTGCTATCACAACAACATATATATGCAGAAATAACACGTGCAAAACAAACAGGAGAGGGAACGAGGAGAGCCGATGGTTTGGTTGTAATAAGTGTTCTCAAAAAGCGCAGAGGACTTTAGGAAAGTCCTCTTTATAGCTCTTTCAGCAGTTTTGATGCTTTTCCAGCTGAAAAGGCGCAGTTAGTGGTCGTAATGTTATAGTGAAACCTTTCTCATCCCTTAGCTGAAACTTATGACATGCTAGCTGAGACTTGTGACGTGTTCACAAAATGGTTCACACGGTTCCCGATTGGAAATTTATTGCAGTGTAGCCTAGCCTCTTGGTTCTCCGTCAGAAAAGATGAACTCACGAAACACAGTTGAATTACAAAATTCGTCAGGGATGGCAACAGTGCTTTTGTTCTATTCAACTAATCCTAGGTATTCAGAAAAATAGCGTCTTTCTATTTAGAAAGCGTCAATATAACGGGAAGCTGCGCAGGCATATAGACGCAGAGCATCTACCTCGGAGGCAAAGAGACCACTTTTCGAATCTTTTCGAATCCTCTCCTGCCAAAATCTTTACTGCATAAAAGCCACCTCTCGATGCAATTGAATGATGAGGGCTGGGCCCGGTGCGTCCTGATCCCGGCAAGCAGAGTCGAGCCGGCGCTCTCTTACCAGGACGGCATTGACCACCCTTGTGCAGTACTTCTACGTCTCCTCCCGGATCAATAAACTCCCGGCCCGCAGCGTTTTCGGACGAAGGGAACAAGGCGGCGTAGTTCCTATTATGCAGGAGAATTTCTAATAATTTTTTGCTCCGAACACGACGCAATTCAAAGCTAAGCAAGGCGACATAGTGAGGCCTGTCAAGCAGTGCCACTGGGGGAATTAGTGGGCTCATAATGAAATGTGACAGGTGTATTGAAGTTAGAAGGCGAAGATGAAGCATGTACAAAGTTAAAGGAGGGGCATGTAATATGTTCTCCTAGTTAAGCGGACATACAGAAACTAGGTGTTCGATACCTGATCAAAAAAGATTGGGCCTTTAACACATAGAAGTACTATACATTTAGTGACAGGGTGACGGTCAATGTTATAGCACTTAATAAATACAAGTTGAACGTGGGCAAGCCAATACGTTTATACTGAGTCATCATGGCCAGATAGCTCAAGCCTTTTATGAAGACGCGCAACCAGCAGTCAGTGAAGTATAAACACTGTAGACTGTGCTGATGGCCTAATTCAGTGCCAGGGTGGATAATAGAGAGGCAGGAGACTAGGCAGCTGGTGACAATGGCCTAAATTCCAGGATTATTAGAGGATTGTTATTTGTAGAGTTCGCAGAGAAGTTTACATATCAAAAATGGCTTCTTTCAAAATGGGAGACTCAGCATTGACGCATAAGAGCCCAAATGGCATGGCAAGGACAAAATTTAGGCCCTTCGTGATGTGCGCTTCTGGGCCGATGTTCTGCAGGACCTGAAGGTGGGAATTTGCCGGCATAGCATAGTAAGGTGTTGCATTAGCTTACAGTGAGACAGCGCAGGAAACTTGTCAAGAAGAAGCCCATCAAGTTGACAGCTGTAAGAAAGGAAGCATAAAAATTTAGGTCCTTGTTTTAGGGCAGACAATCTGCTTTAGCCAATGACGAGAACGTTAGCATTAAGGAAATGACTGATAGTCTTACATGATTGCGGTGTACGACGTACAACTAGGAGGCATAGGGGATAGTCAGGATAATAGTAAGCTCTACCCAGAAAAGAAATATTGGTTCCAAAACGCAAAGTAATGATTGTCTCTAACCGTTAGAGAAAATAGAATGTCCCGAAATGTGAAGCTTATAAACAAGCTTAAACAAGACAAAAATATATATTATTGGAACGATCGAGCACTGCTTTTAAGAAGTAAAATAGTCTGAAAGCAGTCGTGCAACCATGGCATAGTAAAAAATTAAGTATTTAAGCCAAAAGGCAAAGAAGAAGGTTAATGTAACTCGAGATAAGAAAAGATAGCAAAGGCAGCTGAGGAGCCCTACACACATCTATACAGTAGCCAACGTGATCGGGAAAATAACAACGGAGGCAGCAGTGCAGCAAAATTAAACATCCTACCCGTAGCAAAAGGGAAAGTAAAGGAAGCGTGACATAAATCTAGAGACGGGAAGTGCCTAGTTAGATCAGTCGGATGAAAATCTGAAAACCGGAACCTCGGACAAGCGCTAGCATTGTCTTAAACCCATAAGCAAAGCGATGTCTAGGACTAGCAGAACTACAGGCCGATCATCCTACTGTCCCCTACCTGCAAGGTATGTACTATGGTAATCACTAATAGGATCAAACCAACCTTGTGGCTTAGTTAACAAAACGAATAGACTGGATGTCATTAAGACCAGTCAGCAGTACACCACAACAACACATTCTAGCAGGCGATCGACATATATGCGCAGAGTTCAACCAATCCCTATATCTAGCCTTCATGCAATGCAATCAAGCATTTCAACCAGTCGAGGCATCTGACATCATCAAAGTATAACAGAAATAAGGTGTTGAAGAGGGATACGAAAAGGAACTGTAAAATATTTTAAACGGCTCTATTCCCACCGTAGTCTTCGATGGTGGGAGTAAGAGAATTCCCAAAACGAAGAGTGTGTAGCAGGGCTATATGTTTTCTCTTGTCCTATTCACCGTGTCATTAAATGGGGATTGATAGTTCTTTATTTCGAAAGATAGAGGGAAAGTAATAAAAGAGAATTCGCTACCATTATGTGATTCGGTGAAGTCATTTTAGCTTTATAACGCTGTGGACAGATTGCAAAGCCTGATCGAGGACGTAGACGGGAAAAGCAGAACGGGGTGCACAAAAATTAGTGTGCATAAAGAGGATCTTTTATTGAATAGTCTCTGAAGGAAACAGTAGGTTAAGAAAGTCGGCAAAGTTTTGCAACTAGTAAACGGTTACATCTAGTTAGGGCAGTGAGTGCACGCAGATGAGGACACGAGATCACCTAGCTAGGATAGTGAGGTGGCGTGACCTGCTTTCTGAAATTATTCTAAAGAATGATGGGCAGTTGAACAGTGTCATGACGAAATTAGTTGAGCTTAATAAACTCAGTAGAGCGAAGACAACCGTAAAAAATGACTGCCGTAACTTTAAAAGGGAGAAAGAGAGAAAAATTGCCCCGTAAAAATATGCAATAATTTCGGAATCCGGAGTAATTTCGACCACCTGGGGATCTTTAACGTGCACTGACATCGCACAGGACACGGGAGCCTTAGCGTTTCGCCTCCGTCGAAACGCAGCCGCCGCGGTCGGGTTCGAACTCGGGAACTCTTGATCAGTAGCCAAGCGCCCTAACCACTGAGCCTCCGCGGCGGGAATGTCGCTTGTATCCTGTATGCTATTCAGTAAATTACGTCGCTTGTACCTTGTATGCTATTAGTAAATTAGATTGAGGAAAAGTTCTTATTCCACTCAGTGCTATTCTATGGAGGAAGTCACACTTTTGTGTATTCAGTTCAACTGCATAATTAGTCGACATCGAAAATAGTGCGACTTGCTCCATACGACAGCCAGCAACATACCTCTCGTCGCGTCCTGTCAGAGCGCCTCAGCGTATCTGCAAAAGATCATAAAGTCTGAAGCTATTCCAAAAATATAGCTGCTACGGAAACATCAGCAATCGTGGTAGCGCGCTTGTCTTGAGTCCGTCCGTTCAGTTGTCATTTTTGTCCGTGTGTAGCGCGTTATTCCCATCAAATATTTTTAAACTCATGCTAAAGTTAGGTGGGACAGCCAGTTTATGTGAAGAATCCAACGGTCACTGAATCTACGGAACATATAAAATTGTTCTTAATTTTTTTTAACATAAAATATAATTTGTGCTTATATTTGAGGGGATATTAAAGTGAACATATTTTTAAAATGCAGGGTAATTGACTGCAACCAAGAACAAAAAACAACCACGTGGCCATGGTGATACCTGAAACCACGTCTTATTTTCACTAGCTTAAGAAGGTCGTCTGTTCTGGAAGCCTTGATGCTACAGGTAGCATAACAGGGTTCAAACACAGCTTCTACCCTCGTCGTTCGATCACATTGCACGTGACACCCGTGGCAATAAAGGACGTCCTACGTCCGGCGTTTTGCACGAGGATGGTGCTCGCGAACGCTCTAAAGTAAGTTCACGATACTAATATTCCCCTGCAAGGAGATTGTGAGCCACCAGCGTAGATAAGTTGTTAGAGCACCGGACGCGGAATTCGGACGTCGTGGGTTTGAATCTCACTAGCGCAAGCAGAGTGTGGTTGTTTTTCCTGGTGCTTTGCAACCAGTTATCTTGCAGCAATAAAACAATTACGGTATTTTTCTATATTAAAACTACAATCAT